>NC_080428.1:79261515-79519015 GCF_029873635.1 Malania oleifera | reverse complement strand
ATTCTTCTTCGTTGCTTAAATCCAATTCTTGCCATAGTGCTAGCATCTCCATGTAATAGTCTATAACCTCCATCTCGCCTTGTTTCATCTGCCATAGGCGTGTCTTTAAATTCAAAGACTTGGGAAGCATTCTCCTCGTCAGAGTAGGTTTCTTGGACTGCATCCCACACCTCTTTTGCTGTGGGCAGGAACATATATGTTTTCTTGATAGTTGGCTTCATGGAGTTGATAAGCCATGAGGTAATCATGGAATTCTTCGATCTCCATTGCTGGAGTGCCACAACATTCGTTGAATTAGGTTTCTTTGAGTCATCGGTAAGATACCCGAGCTTTCCTCTGCCATCGATTGCGAGTTTCACGGACTGGGCGCATTCTCAGAAATTCTTCTCGTTGAGTTTTTTTGCCAATAGTTGGACAGAAGAGCCATCTAGTCTATTCGAACTGATGATGGCATTGGTTCGAATCGTTTGAGTCTTTGAGGTTGTCGACTCTCGACTGTTGATGGAGTTGTCCCCCATAGTTACCTTGGTTTAGGGAAAAACTTAGCTCTAATACCATTTAGAGAATGAGAATGAATCAATTATATATTCAATTGTGTATTCTTTACATACATGAGTCCCTATTTAACATATACACAAAGAATAAAATATGGAAAAACAGAAGAGGACACAACTTGCAGTTGAGATGTGTAGTTTAGCTTCAGTGGGGGGTCTCAATTTATAGCCTCTGGCTTGTGGCAAGATCTCATGGTAGGTGGTGGTGACTCACCCACCATGGTAGGTGGCGGTGGCTCACCCACCATGGTAGGTGGCCGTCATTCACCAACCGTGGCCGTCGTTCACACTGTAGGGATTTCTACACCTTTCAACCTGGACAAGAGCATAATTACAAGATCTAGCCTTTCATCGGGACTAGAATACAGAACGAGCCTTTTATCCGGGCTCAAACAACACTTACAATGATGAGAAATTACAAATGATATGTGGCTTAGTATCTCTAAGAAGATTGATGCCACAACTCGAGCTTACAACTCAAACTCTCTCAAAGGAATGAAACTTGGTACTTGTAGAGAGTTAAAACTAATGAAAACTTTTACAAAAAAGTGCTCTCTTAAGCAAGAACAAAACACTCTATCACTTAGAAATATAGAGGAGAATGGGAGACCACTTTTATAGTGATTTCTTTTGTACTTCTTCCTTGAAATTGGACTCCTTTTATAGCCAAAATTGTCCACTAGACGTTGGAGAGTTTTTGGCTCCATGTGATTAAAGTTGGAGTTAAGCAGTCAGTGATATGACAAGAAATCTGATTTTCAGGTGAGATAATATATTTTATAAAATCAGAAATGGTCATGTAAATATCAAATAAAATTCTATAAAAATTCATATAGAAGTATCAACAAGTCTAGTTTCCAATAAAAAAAATCACGCCAATTGGAATAGCCGTTGAAGAGATAAAATTCAAACTATAGATATGTTGAGTTGCTTTTATGACAGAAGTCAGGATTTGTTGGCTGATTTTTACAATTCATAACAAATAGAATATTTATTAAAATTAAGTGTGCCATATCGTTTTGGAAACCCCATAACATCTACTTTCATGTTAAAAAAAAAATGAAATATTTTCAAAGTTTGTACAGTAAGATATGTCTAATTTACTCTAGCATACTTATTTTTGATTCTGATTTTATGGCAGTGCAGAATAACCATATTGTATTAATTATTAATCCTACATTATAGCTCCAAAATGTCTACATGAAATTTTTCTAGAGAGAATGATGAGTCTAGTTTTATATGAAATGATATTATAATTTTTGGACTCACATGGAATAAAATATAGAATTATATTCACAAATAGTACATAATTATAGTCTGATTTTCTTAAGACATAGGGTGCACTTTTACAAAATCACCTATTTTAGCTCTAGATATATTAGAGTCAAATTGAATGTTCTTGAAAAGATTTATGAATTAATTTTTAAATATAAAGGGCTTTGTCTCATTTGGAGCTTTTAATGAAAATATATGGTCATTTTATTGTATGATACTTAAGTTAGTACATTTGCTTTCTAGCTAGGTATTAACATACTTAGCCCTAAATATAAAAAATAATTGCCATATATAAACATAAAAAGGCCAACAATGATTTCGATTCCTTGATGATGAATATTGGGGACAAAGTTAAACTTGATGATGAAAAATAAATAACACTTGTAGATTTCAATACCTTGGATCTATTATGCAAGCTGAAGGAGAAATTAAAGATGACGTAATGCATAGAGTTTAAGTAAGGTTGGGTCAAATGGAGAAGTGCTTCAAGTGTGCTCAGTGATCGTAGAGCACTCTTAAAATTAAACGGGAAGTTTTATAGAACAGCTATAAGACTAGTTATGCTATATGGATCAAAATGTTAGGCGACGAAGAAACAAAATATCCAAAAAGTAAAAGTTGCCGAGATGAGAATGCTTAGATGGATGAGTGGTATAACATTGAAAGATAAATTAAGGAATGAACACATTCGCGGTAAATTAGGTGTAACTCTTATAGAAGATAAGATTATGAGATTTGTGGTAGTTAAAGGTTGATTATGGGATTTGTGGCGGTTTCGAATTAACCTTGGTGCTTGGAATGAATTTGAGAGAATTGGCCTATTGGTCTCAATTGTTAACCATTAAAGGAGTACCACAACCTTTAACCTTTCCTGGTGAGCTTAAGTGGCACTCTTGTGGGTGTCTTATTCTTCTACTAGCAAGTGACACTTGCTACCACCTTATTTTAGCAGGAACATTCTCCATCCTTATTGGCTGTTATGCTCATCTGCTTTACTCTTTTAGTTTACGTTCAAGCTGTCACCACCATACTCACAAGCTTTTTTCTCTGTATTGTCTCCCTAGAAACAGTAGCTTACCTCGCTCGTCTCATTTTAGTCCTAACATCATTTCTAAACACCCCCCTACCACGACCCTTCCCCCCGGGATCAATGGTAAGGTTGCTCCTTTGTGACCAATTGGTCATGAGTTTGAGTCCAAGGAAACAACCTCTTTACAGAAAAGTAAGGGTAAAGCTGTATACACTGCGACAACCCTCCCCCTCCCTCCCAAAGTGGGGAGTCTTGTGGCCTGGGCACGCCCTTTGTCATTTCTACACACCCTTTTGCTCTTTACAGTTACACCTTCACATAATCCTTTTCCTCCCGATTGCCCTGCCATCCTTTCAGTCCTCTACTTCTCTCTCCTCACTTGTATGCAATACTGCCTTAGCAAGCGAGGTAGGAATTATTGCCATAAGCAAGAATTGAGATGTAATCATGCAAGCCAATCACCTTTTGGAAAATCTCATAAAGTCTGGATTTGAGATTTAAGGATTTTAAAAGTAAGGCATTTTAACCAAAATTTTATCTAGGTAGCAATTTTTACATCAATTGTCGTACATGATAAAACATACCGCCAGCTTATCTTTGGGCCAAGTTTAAAATGGGCTTCCCACTTTTGCATGTTTCAAGATATTTTAATGTAAATTATATTCTTCTATTTTCATAGAACTGGTAAAGAATAGCTTAAGGTTGTGAAGATGATGATGAGACAATGTGAGGAAGTTGTATGTGATTTGACTCTGTTTCTGCTATGGATGGCCAGATGTAGATGCTGTTATACTATTTGCTTTCAATAATTACTTTTCTTAGGATTTCATTTTCAGTGAGGCAATTTCTCAACAATTTTTTGGGTATGAAAGTTGTGTCATGCATGTATCATGCATGTATCCTTTACGGTAAGCTTCTGGTCAACGGTGAACATCCCTTTCTAGGGTCCTGTGTAGACCCAATGAGTATTTGCACATATAAGAAAACTTGGGTCCCTCGCTCATAATAGCATTTTCATTTGCATGTATGCTTGTATATATGTATGATTCATCCTGTTCAGAATTGCTTGTGAAGTTTCTTGTCCCCAAATTGTACGTATGCATATATGTATGCATGCTCAGAAGCTCAAGTCATCCTCTGCGTCATCACTCAGCAACCATTAATATAGTTTCGCACACAAATCAAAGTCTTATTCTGGGAAAGTTGAGGCACTTTGATTTTTGGAGGCATCTCATGTTCTTATTATATAAGTACTTAATTTATGTTCTTATTGAAAAAAGAAGAAGATATTTATAAATTTTGTTATTGATATTTCCAGGCTAATATAGTGCGATACAATGAAGAAACATTAAAGAAAATGCACAACTCATTTCATGCCTTTCCGGAGTCATCCAGATCTCAATTGTCAAATAACTTTTCAAAGGGAACTTCTGGTGATGACATGGAAAAATATGGTCCACGCTCTTTAACATCTGCAGCGAAGGATTTAGAGATGCCCATGCCACCTCTTGCTCTTGCACCTTTACATCAAGGCAGCATCAGGTAAGGTTTAGATTTGCATGACTTTTAATTTGAGTTTTTCAATGGCCTTTTAATCTATTACTCCTCTTTTCATGATTGTAAAAGTTTCTTTGGATTTTTACATTTTGATTGTCATGAAATTCATGATTTGAGTAGAAATATGCTGGGTGCAGTAATATACAAGTGATGTTAACCAAGTTGCCAGTGGGCTAGCTTAGATGTTAGGGGTAGATGTATAGGCATAAAAGTTTTTGATTCCCATATTTGGGTGTGGAAGCTTGTCTTTTTGCATATTGTCTAGGTTGGTGAATGAAGGAGTTGAGTAGAATCTAAGTTAGAATTATTGTGAGAAACTTTAGAATCTGAGGTTTTGGATAAGTAGAAATAAGTGTAAGTTTAGGTGTAATCCCAAGAGGGGGGTGAATTGGGTATTTTAAAAATGAATGCACGGAAGCTTAACCAATTTATCTTAAATTGTTTTTCACAAGTGATCTTGATATTCTAATCACCATAGAACTAATTTCAGCAAACGACTATACCAATTTTGATATTCCTAAATATGAAACCAACTCACAAGATTTACAATATTTTCAGCAGATTAATATTTATACCAATATGTTTAGCCACACAAAGGTTGGTGCTAGAATTTGAATGATTAAAGAATCAATACAATGCAATTCCAGCAGATTAAATTTAATTTAAATTCGTAGCTACAACTGAGTTTGATCAGTATAGGTATTCAAATCATTTATGGCATTCACAACTCAAAGTAAAACATTCATAGCATTCACAACAAATATATCTCACAATCAATATGCTTGAAAAGTAAAGGAGATGAGGGAAAGAGTGACACTGGTATTTTTTACAAGGTTTGGCAACTGTGCCTACGTCCTTGCCTTAAGCAAATCGCTATGAGGATTTTACCATCCCTCCTTCTAGGTGGAGATGCCTCTCTCTTTTAGTAGGCGGAGATGCCTTTACAAAAACTCCTTCAATAGGCAGAGTTGCCTCTCTTCTTTGCGTAGGTGAAGTTACCTCTCCTTTGCATGGGCGGAACACCCCACTCCTTCACTAGGCCGAGTCGCTTCTCTCCTTTCAGTAGGTGGAGTTACCTCTCAAGCAAGAACAGTGCTGTCGCTTGTCAATGATTCACAACCGAACCGTGACTTTACAAAGAAATCAAACACTGATTTTGTATAATGAAAAACTCTCTCAAAGAGCAGATTTGTACATGATAAAAACTATAATACTCTCAAAATGATATTTGATACGAAGCTCAAGAGATTGACTTGATTTTCTGGATTGAAAGCTTTGAACTTTGAAGTATAAAATCAGAAAATATTTTCAGAGAAGGGGAACGAAGCACAGCAGTTTTTCAAACGTAAAATCAATGTGCTTGCTTGCCCTAAGACGATTAGGGTTTGCCTTTTATAGCTAGGTTTGAAATTTGACCATTTGTGCAAGTTTTGGTAACAATATATTTCAAAATCGAAAAGATATCGAGCTGTTCACAAAACATATTGTGCGCTTCGGTTGATTGAACTGGTAGTTCGGTCACCCGAACCAATAAAAATTATGAATTTCGAAGCAGGCAGTAGCCTTTCGGTTGACTGAACTTTACGTTTGGTTGCCACGTTCGGTCAATTGTACCCTTAGGCCGGTCGCTCGAACCAACACTGTCTAGACTTTAAAAGATGGAAGAGCCATTTAGTCGATTGAATCATAGGTTCGATCGCCTGAACTCTCTGATGCCAGACCAGTTTGTTCGGACTCTTGCATTCGGTCAACTGAGCATAAGCCTCAGGTGCCCAAACACCATAAAATTCAATGTTCTTTTTATTTTTGATTCCAAAACTCATTTGTATCCTTTTGAAAAGATATTTGAACTTTGTGAAAAATATTTTCCAAGATTAGAAAAGGTCTCTAGGTCCAATAATTTATCCTAAGAGCTTCATGACAAACATAAATTTGAAAAGTACTTACATGAGACTTATTTTACGATACACATGGAATACTATCTAAGTCTTCATGTCTTTAAGCTTGATCTTCATCCAAGCTCTTCTTTAGTAGCCATTCTTCATTTTACTTGTGTTTTTCATGACTTTACATTTAAACATCGTTCATTGTGCTTGTAGGCTATAATACCTATAAATACACTTGATAGCACAATCAGGTGCCTTGGTTTGTCATTATCAAAATGAGACTAAGTCTTGTTAGGCCAACAATAAGACAAAATATATGAAATGTAATTAGTCGTGATAGGAGTATTGGATAAAATATTAATGGTCAAGAAATCAGTAGCCCTAGTAGATTTCGATACCTAGGATATTATGCAAGTTGAGTGAGAAATTGGAGAAAATGTATTACATAGAGTTAGAGCAGATTGAGTAAAATGGAATGGAGTACTGCTGCGTTTTGTGTGATCATAGAATACCCTTCAAATTAAAAGAAAAGTTAATAGGACATTTTGCTATAATACCAGCTATGCAAAAAAATTTCTGAAATGAGAATGGTAAGGTGGATGAGTGGTATAAACATTAAAGATAAGTTAAAAGATAAATTAAGAAATGAACATATTCGTGGTTAGGCATAGTACTTCTACTGCAACCCTTGTGGCAGTAGAAGGGGTAGGGCTGGATGTAAAATAACTTGGAATGAGATAATGATTAAGGATTTTACAGCCCTTAAATTGTTGGAGGAAATTGCACAGATTGTGTAAATTTGCGGAAAAGGATTCATGTAACCAACTCAACCTAGTAGGGCTTAAGGCCTGGCTTTTTGTTGTTGTTGTTGTTTAAGATTCCTTAGTTTCTTTCTTTCTCCCTGTGAGCTTTTCTTTTCCTGCTGCATTTTGCCCCCATGCTTAATATATTGATGCTTATCTTCTTCTGAAAAAAACATAAGCAATCTTTTTATTTGTGAAGATGATTGCATTTAGGAACCCTCACCTCGAAGAATTTCTAGTGATAGATGGACCATGGTTACTAACTTTGGAAATGTATGAGCAGACATGGAGAAACATGGAAAATGTCCCATAGGATGTAGGTGATGTAATTTGGAGTGATTTTGACTTGGATGGGAAATGTAAGAAATAATGCTTTTTTTAGAATGTATATAATGTGCTAGATAAATGTCAGAGAAACACTTGTGACCTGAAAGTTGAAAATGTTGGGAGCCTGTTTCTCAGGCACATTGAAATGTTATTGGAAAAAGGCTTCCTAAAGGCTTATGACAGTTCTTTAGTATCCTAATTTTTGTGAAAAGTTTACTGGATGTTTTTTAGTAGTTCTCAAGAAGTTCTACCAGCATTTTTTTAAGAGGCAAGTTTGTCTTATGGGAACAGATATTGTTTTGACTATGAATCTCTCTCTCTCTCCTCGCATGTGTGTGCGCACACATTTTTGTGGATGCATGCATGCTGTTCGTTGTGGGTGGTTCTATTCTATTTAGGAAACAGTATTTAAATAAAAAGGTAGGCTTATTAATTATCATTTATGCATGCCAATTCTCTAGACTTCTTCCCTAATTAGTGTGTTCGCCACACCTTCTCAAACACAAGATGCTTGTCATGAAGAGTGTAGAATGTCACTCTTCTCCTTGAAGCGAACAGCTTAGAAGCCTAAACAAAAGTTGGCTGTGATTGTATTGTGGTGGATTTGAAACCCAAAAAGTAGAGAAAGTGATTAGTGACGAAAAAGGTGATTAATTACTTAGTTTCATGCATGTGTGTGCATGCAAGACAATTTTCATTTTATTTCTCAACATTATCTAGAACCCTTTGGCTAATGCTTTTTGTTTATGTCAGGAAGACCATGCGATGTTTCTGATGTGCTGGCAGATCTGGTGGGGGCTGTGGTACCTCTTGCTCATAAGCAGCAACGTGCAATAGAGCTGAGTGAACTCTCGCCATCATTGCAAGTTGCAGTGGAAGAACCTGCTTTGCGTCAGGCTTTGAGCAATTTAATTGAAGGTGCATTGTTGCGTACACATGTTGGGGGAAGGGTTGAAATTGTATCCACCGGAGCACCGGCAGGTGGTGCTCTTGTTGTAATTGATGATGATGGGCCTGATATGCATTACATGGTAATATCACATAACTCTATGCTATTCTGACCTGCTTTCTTCTAATCAAATGAGACACTATTGAATTCTTTTAATTGTTGCAAGATTCAGGGACCACATGCCTAAGAGTATTATATGGTTTTTTCTTTTGTCAAGAGACATGAAATGTGCATTTAGTGTTATTTTCTGATGTTCAGGGATCGTGCATATTCCACCTATAGCATGCTTTAAACTATTTTGACTCATTTAGGAACTAACTGTATTGTTGGTTTGTTGAATGGAATGGAATTGAATTTATCACTTAATTTTGCCTATTCTTCATTCAAATGTTTCATTCCACTCCATTCCCACCCCATTCCATTATGTGAACCAAATGTAATATTAGTGCCTGCAGAGTGGAATAAATTCTCATTGCATGAGGGAGGATATACTGGCCTCTGCTTGTATGTCTGTGACCCTCTTCTAGCACCAAGTGTAAGGATTCAGAGTTGTCTATAACCAAAAATTGATCCCGCTTATCATTTTATAAAATAACGGCTCGTTTGGTTCACTATTCACTGGACTAAGATCGAATATAACAAAAATTTTGGGAATGTATGTAACAGTTATTCATCGCATGCTCCTTACTATTTTGTTCAATATGTAATAAAAAAGGAATAGTCATTCTCATTATGAAATATGGGAAAAATTATTCCTCTATTCCTTGTGATGTACTTATAAAAAGTTTTACATTATTAATTGCTTTATGATATCAACATAATTTTTTGTATAACTAATTGTAACTAACCTATTATTACTAATTTATTCCTAGAAATAGACATTCGGCGAACCAAACATAGGGTAAGTATATTTATATTCTGTGTTTGCGAGAAAATTGCTGGTGAATATTTTCCACTGAGTTTGGGAGAGGAGGGAGGGAGGGAGGGGGGGGGGGGGGGGTTGGTGTTGGGGCCATGGTGGCTGAGGTTCAATTATTGTTGTCAAAATCATGTAGGACATTTAATCTATTCTTGGGACTGGAAGAGTCCATACATTTCACTTCTGAAGCTAAACTATTTTTCAGCAAATAGAAGGTTGATGCAGCTGGTGCTAATATTTGAAGGGTTTTCACAATCCTCTAGTGCAGAACATATTTAACATATTTTGTTGCAGCGCACATTGTACTCTTGCTAATTTACACGTGCACGCAGGGAAAGTGGGGTCAAACGACTGTAATCACAAAGCATTCCTTAGGCTGCATTTGAATTCTTTTGGTACTTGTTGGCTGGATTTGAATTGTTATGTGGTTGTTTTTTCATGCAGACACAGATGCATTCACTTACACCATTTGGAGCCGATCTTTTCTCAGAAGATATGGTTGAAGACAACATGACATGGAACTTTGTTGCTGGGCTGACTGTTGCCCGTGAGATACTTGAGAGTTATGGCTGTGTGCTTCGTGTCATATCACCTCGAGCCTCAGATGCTGCCCTCGGAGCAGGGGGTACCCGTGTAGAACTCTGGCTTCCTTCTTTTGCAGCTTCATCTGATCCAAGTGGTCCTGCTCATGAGGCTTAGCACAATAGCTGGCATTATTCCACCATTTGAGATTTCTCCTGTTTGGAGCGGAGTGGGTGGTGTTGGAAGATTTCAGACGATCTTGCTTGTGTCTGCAGTCTCCTATGTAGTCTGATGTGATTCTGTATAGATCGTTTCTGCAGCCCTATGTGATTTGATGTGATCCTGTATAGTTAGTTTTGTTCTAATTGATTAACGTTGAAGAGAAAAACTGTAAATAGCAGGGATTTGAGGACGTATTGAAAGCCCTCATTAGGTTGATGAGACCATGTTGTACTAGTTATATGTACAAGATCATGTGAGCATAGTGAACAATAGACTTGAGGCTTTAGATGGCCAATCTAAGAAGAAGATGGAAGCTGGAAGAAGTTGCTGCTACATTTCAAGCATTTGCCACATGGTCTGCTCTGTAAAACAATTTGCAAAGTGTGCGACATGCTTTGGGTGCCATGTCATCACTTTGCTTGGTGCCACCTAACTAATAGCAGAAAGATGGTTACCTGTAATATTTATGTTCTGCAAAAGGAAATGGGTGATAGTAATTGGATGAATGGCATGAATCGGTATGGTGACGTCGAGTGGTACCTAACATTTTTTTTTATCAATGTCAGGCACTGAACACTTAACTGGCTAGGAGATTTCACAATTCACAAACCATAACCCTTAACAGTGACCCTGTATTGTGGTTCATTTGGTTCATCCCTGGTTCCCAATTGGGCTTGTTGGGCCAACTTGAGGTTGCGCCCTACCGTCTGGTCTATATGGTGCCAATAACTATTGAGGCTTAACAGTTTCAGAATAAATGAAATTCATGTGACGATGAATAACCCACATGGTAACTTGAGGTAATCATAGAGTAGTATCAAACAATTGATATTCCTTCAAAGGCTCTTCACATGTAAAAGTGCATACTCTGAAAAACGAAGGATGCAAAAACTTAAATCTTATGTTAGGTTTAGTAAAAGTATGTGGACTTTTCACGAGATTTGATTAAATGATATAATTTTCCTTTAAAATTTTATGAATAAATTTAATTTTTACAATATCTATACTCCTCCCTCACCTTTTCTCTTTGTCAAGTATTAAGGAAATGCTTTATTTATTTATTTATTTATTGAAGTTTTGAAGTAAGAAGGTATGCAGTGAGATTTTTATCCTATCTTGAGGGAAGTTAGTGTATTTTATCTCGAGTTAAATAATTTGTGCATAATTGAAATTTTAAGTTTTATAGTATAAATAAAAATAATATAAAACTATAATTAATTTTGTTGGATTTTGCTGCATACAAAATTTATACAAAATTTAAAATTCAACTCTTGAGAAAAAGAAAAAGAATGATTAGATTTATAACATATGGGGTGTCCAACCCACCACGTGTGTTGGTCAACACTGGCCAGACCCAATCTCATCGCACTGAAATTTCTTTAATTTATAAAATAACATTTGGATTTTTTTTTTTTTGGTGGTTTGGGTTCCAAGTTGCAAAAAGAATAGGAAGCCCTTCTCAATAATTTTTTTAGCTTTTTAGCTTCACCTTCATCTCACCAAGTTGCAAAGTGACATTTAGTATACTTAATGCAATAAGTATTTATTTAAAATTATTTAAGTAAATTTTAACCAGCAATCCAAAATAACTTTAAACACTTATAAGTAATAGGGTTTATAAGTGGAGTTAATTTTATAAATATAATAAAATTTAGTAGTTACTTTATAATTTAAAAAATATATTAAAAGATAATTATCTATTAACTTAAAGAAGAAAAATTATCTATTAACTTAAATTAATGTTTAAAATTTAAATTATTAATTTGATTAATAATATTATTTTTACATAAATTAATATAATAATCATATTTTATAAATATATATTAAGAACAAGTTTATTATTAATCAAAATAATAATATTTTAATTTTTACATAATAAAAATATTTAAATAATAATTAAAAATAATTTTTAAAATAACTATTAATTAAAATTTTAATTTAAAAGTAATCATAATTATTTTATTATGCATCATAACCTATTAATTATTAATAAAATATAATTAAATCCTGAAATAAATAAAAACAACCATCTATAAATTAAAATTAATATTAAATAAATTAAAAATTTTAATTTAGTAATTAATACTATTTTAAACATAAATTAATGTGATAATCATATGTTATAAATATACATTAGTAACAATATTATTGTTAATTAATAACTAACATTATATTATTTTTGTTAATAGAAAATATTTAAATTTTAATTAAAAAAATAATATAATTGTCATTTAAATTTTTAATTATAAAAATAGTAATATTTTTATTTAAAAAATATATAACAATACATATTAGACTGAACAAGAATTATTTATTAATTTAAATTAAAATTAAATAAAGCAAAAATTTAAATTTAATTTTGAGTATTATTTTTATTATAATTTAATATGGTAGTAGTATGTTATAAATATATACTAGTGACAAGATAAATATTAATTAAAAATAATAATGTTACATTATTTTTTTAATAGAAAATATTTAAATTTAAATTATAAAAAATTAAAATAATTATTAATGAAATTCGAGCGGTGTTCTTGGGCTTGTCGATGAGTCCAAATGTCTCGTGGACAAGGCCACATGGCAAGTTTCCTATAAATATGCAAAAATCAGAATTTCAGCGGAGGATTTCATTTTTCTTCAGTTTCTCTCTCTAGAAACGGCCCCTCTGCCTTCTCTTTTCGAAGTCTGCCCGAATTTAGTTCGGTTCGACGATCGGAAGCTACCGCGAGACTCTTGGGAAGATTTTATGCAACATAAGCGAAACAGAATTTCGATTTGAGAAGTTTGAGAAACATCCCAAAATCAGGGTAAGTGAGTTATTTTGAAATTTTCTTAATAAATATAGTTATTTGAAGTCTATGAAGTATTAAATGGGTATTTTTCTGAGATTTAAGAAAGTTAGAATTTTTGGAATACAGGGTCTCATTTTGTTCGATTTAGGTAGGAATCCCGAGGAGCAGATAAGGGGAAATACTTTATAACAAATTTTTACTAATTTTTAACTGGATGATTTTTGGGTATAAAATTTTATATATTTAGGTAAATTATACTGAATGGTGCAGGAAATGAAAATATAGTTTTGATTATATATTATATTGGAAAAAATTGTGTGGCATGAAACCAACTTTGCTAATTAAATGGTTGAGTACCGTGGAATGATGAATCATTGTGATTGGAAATATTGTTGGGTTGCGAATTTTGGTTGGTTGAAAATACTATTTGATTGTGTATACTGTGATGACCCAAAAATATATATTTGATTAAAGCATAATAATAATAATAATAATAATAATAATAATAATAATAATAATAGTCATTAAGTTAATATTAATACAGAAGTGCTTTCTATAGGATCTTTGATTTCATGTTTGATGCCTAAGAAAGACCTTATTTTAGTGAGTGCTCAGAGACCATTGCGGTTCAGTCGCTCCCTGGAGGTCGGTCTGATCAAAATGAAATTTCATAGGATAAATAGAATAGACACTGTTCGTACACGTAAATAAGTACGTATACATAAAATAGTGTTTTGACAGACATAATTTGTAGGAATATATGGTAAAATAATAATAATAATAATAATAATAATAATAATAATAATAATATAAGTATTCTATGTGGGGCCCACATGAGTCTAGAAGTCGTGTGGGGTCCACATGAGTCTCGAAATTATGTAGGGTTCATAAAATCGTGTGAGGACTATTGGAGTTACATATGACTCACTTGGGTCTCGAAGTTGTGTGCGGGCCACAAGATCGGGTGGGACCCACATGAGTTTTCAAAATTTAAATTTAATTCTTTAAAATATATATATATATATATATATATATATATATATAATACTAAAACATGGCTTAAAAAATAATAATAATAATTTAAAAAAATTAAAATAAATAAATAAATAAATAATTAATTAATTAATTAATTAAGTAATTAATTAAAAATTAATTAAAGAGGAGTGGTGGCAAGCACTCCCACATGACCTCCATCCCTATCTCATACTCAACCCAAACCTAGTCCATCCCTTACCCATTCTTTAATTTTAAAAACAATTCTAATTTCACCCCTCCCCACACTTTTACAAATTCAATTTCTTTCCCAAAATTTTCCTATAAATAGGAAACTCTCAACCTTCATTTTTCATAAAAATTTTCAAGGGAAGAGAAGGATCAGTGAATGAAAGAATTAGTGGTGAAGAGAATTTTTAAGTAAGTTCTCACTCACTCACTCTTTCCGATCTCATTTCTTAGAGATATTCATTGTGTTCCTAGCACAAGATAAAATAAGAGGTAAGTAAATTTGATTATGTTAGATTTTTATTTAAAATTCATATATGAATTTATTTGTAAGAAAATTTTGATTATATTAGTTAGTTTCATAAGATTATTTTGAGTTTATTTTTACACATATTTAATTATTCTAGTTTTATCTTTAATATACTTGTATTTATTTTTGAGTTAAGAAATGTTCTAAACCCCTCAGGTATTTTACATAATTAATTTCTACTCAAAAAAATATTTTTAACACGAAAATTGTGTGACATGAGTTTATTTATACGTTGCATATTTCACGAAAATATGAGTAAAAATGAGATTTTCATGATATTATTTTAATTGTACAAATTATATAATAAAAATATTTAAAAAAAAACCCCTTACGGCATAGAAAGTTCAAAGTTACAGATGCTTGATACTGCAACTTAAAGTTTAAACGGATCAGAGTGCACCCACACTGTTTACAGAGTGGTTTTATATGGTAGTGAATTTCTCCTAAATGCACACCTGGGTCGGACCAGAGTTTAATAGGGAAAATCTCACTTAATGATGATGTACATTGATTTAGTTTGGCCGGCCAGCTAACTAAGTCTAGTCTTCGGACCGCACAACCTAGTCATGGGGGTAAACATGACTTACGATTAATAGGCCTAAGGGTGATTTTTACAGTATATGTATATACATATTTAATTACAAGTACAAAGTTATTGATGATTTGAAGGTAAAATATAAGTTTATATGAACATGGTCATTATTGTGCCTAAATGATAATTTAAAGGAAACATATAAGGAAAAGTATATAATTAAAAATTATAATTACAGTTTTTAAAGTCAAAAGTTTAATTTAACAGTTATAGTATATGATTATAAAATTTTACTCTTATAGTTGATGACAAAAGTTTTTATGCAGAAATTTTTAAATTTATATTTATTTTAAAAGCATTTTTAAAACTATAGTATTAAATATTATTTTATGAAATTAAAATATTTTGAAAACTCATTTTGACCACACACTAATAATAATCTTATTTTCTTACTGAGCGTCGTCTCACCCAAATCGTTATTTTACATTTCAGATCATTTTGAGAAGCGTACCATAAATCCGAAGTAGCAAATGCATGAGCGGGAGTAGAAATAGTAGAGTAGAATAAAAATTTAGCATAATACAATTTAGAATATGTTTGTGTATTTTAAAATTTTAGAATTTTGTATTTTAATAATTGAGACATATTTTTGAAACAAAGCTAGTTAGTGCTCTGGTAATAAAAATAATTTAGATTTATTTGCATCCGCTGAAAAATTTATATGTAGGTACCCACTTGGGTTTGGGTCCTTACATATACTGTGGTAATTGTGTGGATGTGTTTGAATGGTCGGATTTATTATTGATTTGTGTTGTGGTTCATGTAAATTACGATATAGTGTTGGAAGTGGTATGAGGAGGTCGTTATATAGGCATTTATATTGGGAGGTAAACATTGATAGTGGTATGAAGAGTTTGTTTACCTATTTACCATGAACAGGTGGTTTGTGTTGCGAACTGTGTGATGATTAGTCCTGTGTGGACCATGTAATCTGTGTGATTGACAGTCTTGTGTGGGCCAGTCATGTGTGGACATGTAGGTTGTATGTATGATAGTCCTGTGTGGACCAGTCCTGTGTGGTCATGTATTTTTCTATATGGATGAGAGTCTTGTGTGGATGTTGTATTCTGCATAGTTATGGACCCTGTGTGGGTATGATTGAAGACTGTGTGGATTGATTGTGGTATATATATGTGTGTGAGTGTGTGTGTGTGTGTGTGTGTGTGTGTGTGGAACTCTGTGAAATGATTATTATTGGTTGTGTGTGACTTTAATTAATTAAGTATTTATGGTAAAGTAGATTACTCCACCCGAGGGCTTGTTGAGGAAAGCGAGTACTCTCGTAATTATTTGTGGATACCAGGGTAGAGGGAAGCCACTTGTATATGCAGGTGACCTTCTCTATTGTCGGAGATTTTACTTGGATACACAATCCGAGGGCTTACTGAGAAAGGTAAGTGCCTTGGTGTTAGTACTAAAGCAGAGGGAATCTACTTGTATGAGTGGACAGACTTCCCTATTCTCGAGAATTATTAGTAAGAATAATTATGTATGTGGGCATGTGATTGGATGAAAGAGAAATTGACAATCTTTTGTGATTATGAACGTGTAATCTTGGCTGCTATTGGTAGTGAAATGCAATAGTATGGATATTTTAATTACATATTAAACACTTCAGTCATACACTATTGTAAATTATTTCTTCCTTACTAAGAGATGTCTCACCCCGTCAATTTATTAATCTTTTTAGGTCTTCCAGGTGATCGAACTTAGATAGCTCCAGGACGAGGTAGTTTTGTGAGTAAATAAAAAGAATGGTTGTGTATAGTTTTATGTTTATTTATTTTGGTCATGTAATATGGAGACCATGGTTGTACTTTTTGGGTTTGCTTATGTAAATATAGCACTTTGGTATTATGTTTGAGGTTATTTAATTATTCCCGCTGCGTGAATGGTATCAGAGACGCAAGTTGGTTTCACAACGTTCCGGGCCCCACGTGGTGGGTCCGGGGTGTTACAATAATACTACCTACATTTCAAATATTCCAAACAACTCATAATATCCTTAAATCTCTTACTTACCCTGATTTTGGGATGGTGTTCAAGTTGGCCTAACCGACAAACTACTACAGCAGATTTGAAGAGAATCTTCGCAGGAGTAGTGTTTCTAATTGTCGATCCGAGCTTTGACGAAGCCGAAATTTTAGAGAGAAGGGGAGAGGGATGATTTTAGAGAGAGAGATGCGTTCTGTATGAAATTTTCTCGCTGAAATCCCGAGGTTGGTGCTTTTATAAGGCGCGGATTCATCGACGAGACACGTCACCTCATCGACGAGTCCATGAAGGAAGTTCTTCGATGAACTCGTAACCCTCATCGACGAAATTCAGGCTCCCTTAAACCACCCTCGGTAAGTTCTTGTCGACAAGACATGCGTTCACGTCGATGAGCCCAATAAGCCTGTTCGTTGACGAGCACTCTGCACTTGTCGATGAGGCCCTACTGAATCTCCTTTTCTCTTATTTCTTTTTATTATTTATTCACTATAATTCTCCAAGTCTCTACAAATCGCCTTTCCATACCCACACTTTATCTTAGACGTGTGGTTGCAGCTCTCGAGTAACATATAGCTACGGTACTATGCTTTTACCATGAGATCATCATAACAAGGCTCTACTATCATGTATAGTAATTTACATCGTATAAAACTATAATTATAAGTCATTTCATAAAACTGTACGTAATTCTGTGAAAATATCCGCTAAATACTATCTCGGTAAAAAGACATATCATAAACTCAACTTTTAGCCATCATATCTTATATATCGGCATATAGACATCATATCTCATATCTCGGCATATAGCCGTTACATTTTAGTATTACACAAAACCTACTAAATTAATGCTAATTAATAACTATACTCACGCCACACAATTTTTCATCTGGTAACTAATAAATAAATCAACTGCTTGAGAACATCAATATTGCTGCTAAAACTGGTGTATGAATATCTCTAGGTTGTTATTTTACTAAATATAGATATATAACTAAATACGGGAAAAATGGAGATAATCAACCCTACCGTCTTTGGTTGGTTTTTTTTAAAAAAAAAAAAAAAACAAGTGTACGGTTTGAAACAACAATTTTCCAACAGGTAAAAACGTTCAAAAAGACCAATACTATACTTTAAAAATATAATACGTAAATTTAAACGATTGGTTTCGAAACTAAAGTCAGTTAACCAAACCCTAAGCCTGGAAACCACAGAAAATCCATAGATGTATATCTAAAAACCGTTTCAACATTTCATTTGGTTAGAACTCATAAACATAGTTGACATAATATAATCCCCTTACCTATTTCTTGAAAAACGACCCGAGATGCTTGAAAACCAAACCCTAGCTTTTTCCTGAGTTCAAGAATCCACTTCACTAGACTCGTAGAGATTCGCCCTTTGATCCTTGTGGTAACTTCTGATCATTGAAACAGGTAACGAACAATGAAAGATTAAAGAGAGAGAGTGTGGGCGCAGGTTATAGAAAGAGAGAGAGAGAGAGAGATTTAGTTTTCTTAATGAAGAAGCAAACAAAATCCTATTTATGGACCTTTTGACCCTATCAAATTTGTCGACGAAATGGGCCTTCGTTGATGAACTACAGAAGGCCGTTCATTGACAAAAGAAGGGCTTCGTCGACGAACCCTAAACCTGATATTTTCTGTAACAACCTGCTTAATTAATTGATTTTTTTTCCACTGTAAATAATTATCATACTCTGATACCATAACATTATCCTAAGTAGCGAGAAACATAATCATATAAACAAAACCTAAACCATTACATACAATACCAGAGTTCTGAAATGTTTTGCAAAATATTCAATATAACTGTATCCCCAAAAATTGCCCTCAACTAGCTAGGGTAATACAAAAATGCTCCCAAAAATGATACTCACTCTCTGTCAGGGCACTACTGAAGCCTTTCTATTTGCGAGCCTGATCTGCTCGCCTACCTGGATCACCTGAAAAATATATCAACACTGGGATGAGCCAATGCTCAGTAAGAGAAAATATGCTATTACTAGTGTGTGGCAAATGAGCTACTACATATCATGAAATCAGTTTTATATAAACATGAATAACTGAGTACAAAAGTACAGTACAAATAATAAAACACACCACCCCTTTTCCCTATTGCTTAACATATCAGTATTATGGTTATAATTCAAAATACTTCTAGTGTATATAATAGGATACCTGTTTCTGTAAATCAATACGTAAGTAATAGTAACTGAAACTGTTCCCTGTGGCCATCTGTGTCATGACATGCCTCTCATGATGAGGTTGTACGGCTCGTAGGCTGGATTTACCCTGGTAGGCCAACCAGGAATAAATCACTAAATTCCGTCAGTCGACCTGCCCACCTCAACCCATATTTGGATGGGGAGCCTAACCTCTTCAAGGGCCTAGGTGGTCAACCGTACCACGTATATCTGAATAGGTGGTTGCACTCATAAAGTAACATAGTATCTGTAGCAACGGTATCGTGCTCTGTAGCTATAAGTCCAACAGGGTCTGATATAGTATAATATACTTCTATATACATGTCTATCTGATTTACCATGATTCTGAAGTAATGAAATAACCATGATACAGCATAACGTACTGAAATATGAATAATTATAACATGGAACTGCATATTCGTAATACTGGAATTCATGTTATCATGGCACTGAAATTCATAAGATCATGGTACTGAAATATCGTAAAATCATGGTATTGAAATTCGTATAATCATGGTACTGAAATACGTATAATCATAATACTGAAATTCGTAAAATCATGAAACTAAATTCATAAACATATCCCTGTACCATATACATAATCATAAGCCACACCATACTAAAATACATAATTTTCGTAAATAAATAAACTGCATAATATTCAGAACTTTCCTAACATAGCATATTTCCTTTACCTCATCTCTGAAAAGCCCCTACTGTATTCTAGCCTGATACCCGCAGGGCCTCCTTAAAAACACCTTGAAACCAATATTTTCCAAAACTAAACATCAGTATTTTTCCGTCTATAACATTTTCTCTAACTGCCACAAGGCTAAAAGGGGACTAAAAGGTCTTACCCTGAATTTGTGATGATTTTCAACTCTGATTTTTAGATGATCCGCTCCGATAGATGCGTAGAGAACTCCGCCAGGAGCGTCGTGGTAGTTTCAAATCGTCGATCCGGCGACTAGTGGGCCCAAAAATGAAAAGAGAAGGGAGAGAGAGTCGCAGGAGAGAGAGAGGAGAGAGAGAGAGAGCGGCGAGAGAAATGAATAAAAATCTCGTCTTTCCACTATTTATAGGGCCAGGTTCGTCGACGAGACCCTGTGTTCGTCGACGAGCCCTTCACAAAATTCGTCGGCGAGGCCCTGTGTTCGTCGACAAAATTCAGAGCAGCCCGAACCGCCTCTCGGTATTTTCTCGTTGACGAAGCCTTGTGTTCGTCGATGAAATTCTGAAGACCTTCGTCGACGAGACCCTGTGTTCGTCGACGAAGCTGAGCAATTTCCTTGAAATTATTATTATTTAATATTATTTCCAAAATGCAATATTGTCAACGAAGTCTACGGCCTCCTTCTGTTTCTGTATCTATTTTCTCTCTCTCTTATTATTAAAATACTATTATTCTTCGGGTTACTACATTTTCAGCAATTCTGGATCTCTTTGTCAATGATGTTCTGAATTTCGGTGACGAACCTTAGAAGGGCCTTCGTCAACGAGAATTGGGACTTCGTTGACAAAGCCTGCTGTTCCTCTTTTAAAAATTTACCTTTCTTCTTTCTTATTTAATTTCCAGGTTCAGGTCTCTACAGAGGGGTGTACGTGTGCATGCACGAAGGTTTGCATGCATGGGGGGGTTTATTTTAATGCAAGCATGGTGGGTATGTATTGCATGCATGGGAGGGGGTTTACATAAAATGCATGAAGTGTGGAGATAAGATTGGAGAAAAGGAAAAAGGCTTTACATAGAGAAAGGGGGACAAAAAGACAAAAAGGGGGAGGGAAAAAGAAACATTAAATGTGGAGATTGGGGTATCTTGCATTACGTAGAGAAAGGGGAAAGAAAGACAAAAATGGGGAGGGAAAAAGAAACATTAAATGTGGGGAGGGGGGTATCTTGCATTGCTGGGAAAGAAAGAAGGAAAAAGACAAGGGGAGTTTACTATATATATAATATTTTATCTTTTTTTATATCTATGTATTATCACCTATATATATATGTATTATATTTTTGTTATTATAATATTTTTTTTCTTCAGATTATTACATTTATCCTCTTTCTCATCCTTGCATGATTGTCACTTCTATGTCAAATTTTCCGTTTCTTCATATCAATATTGTGAAAATTATATTGATTGAGTTCAATTCCTATCCCCAAAAGCATTTTATTCAGTCTCTCCCCCCTGCTCAGCTTTGCATTAGATCTACACAGTACTTGGTTTTAGTAGTGCTTTGATGAGTATGTCACGTGCACAACGACTATTTGCATTTAGATATTATGTCCATGGGCATGAATTAGTGTGACGCCCCGAACCTGGAAAGGGGTCCGGAGATTTATATTAAATAAATCTTTGATACCAATAAATACGCAGTGGAAGATCTTCATAACAATTATCAGAGTACTAAAAACCATCCTTTATTACAATAAAAATCTCAATATCATAGTAAAGTTCTGAACTCATAAAAAACATAAATAAAATAATAACATCTCTAACCAAGGACCTTCTATCCCACCCACGCTTTACTGTGCTACTCTGATTCTTGTTTTGCTCCTCATGACATCTGAAAAATATTAGATAATCATGGGGTGAGACACCTCTCAGTAAGACGGAATAAATTATTGTCAATGTGTGATAGATGAGTTTTACATATTTAAACACAACTATTAATTAATCCGTAACTGAAAAGCATTTGTATAACAATTATAACTTACACCTATACATTTCAAGGTACATATTTTTTACTCAAACATTAAGGTAATAGATAATTCTGTTTTCATAAAACTACATATATACATAAGATACTTCCTTTCTTTCCCTTGATGGTTCTAGCATAACATCATGAATTAACCCCTCATGATCAGGTTGTGTGGCTCAAGGGCTAGACTTAATCATGACTGGCCTACTAGGCTAAGTTAAACATACATAACTACGCATTATTGTCCACCCAACCTGGTCCGCCCATCTTACGCTTCTCAACACTTCTCAGGTCAGCACATAGGGGAATTACACTGTCTAATCTTACTAACTGGCTACGGTACCGTGCTTTGAACACACCTAGTCCATCAGGGTTTTGATATCATATAGTACAATTTATATAACATAACTAATAATGTAATCTCATTTCATAATCATCATTTCATAAATTTGTATAAAACATGTTTTCACTGTCATATCATATCTATCATATCATAATCGGTAAAAAAATCGTCATATCATAATTGTCTCGGTATAAAACCTGCATATCATATCATAACATGACCAATTCATCCCTTTCATGACCCTTCACACATAACATGACCAATTCACCCCTTTTGAGGCCCTACACACATAACATGGACCATTCACCTCTTTCGTGGCCCTTCACAGATAACATGACCAATTCACCCCTTTCGTGGCCCTTCACACATAACATGGCCAATTCACCCATTTCGTGGCTCTACACACATAATATGGCCAATTCACCCATTTTGTGGCCCTTCACACATAACATGACCAGTTCACTTCTTTTGTGGCCCTACACACGTAACATGGCCAATTCACCCATTTTGTGGCCCTTCACACATAACATGGTCAATTCACCCCTTTCATGGCCTTTCACACATAACATGTTCAATTCACCCCTTTCGTGGCCTTTCACACATAACATGACCAATTCACCCATTTTCGTGGTCCTTCACACAAGTCATGATATAGTAATAATTTCATCAATTCATATTTCTCAATAATTATATGATCTGTAAATCACCATGCATTTCATAACAACAAATCATATTGGTATAACACTATCTTTTTATAAATCACATTATTCCTAACATTTCATGATTTCAGTATAAATTTACAACTCAATATGAAACCACAACCCAATATAAATTCACAACTCATTATTAAACTGCCATATCATAATTGTCATTTCATAACTCTATAAAAACCATCATGTTTAATTATACAATAATAATTATTCTCATGCCACACGATTTGACTGATAAATTATAATATAATAACTGTCTGGGAAAAAAATATGTTGTTGAAAATAAGGGTATGATTAATTTCACCTATTTAATTTAATTCCATTATATTCCAAGAAAACCCGATATACTCAAATCCCTGTAATTTAATTTAATTCCAAATTATTTGCAAAAATACGATACAATCAAATCCTTGCAGTTTAACTTAATTTCAAAATATTCCCAAAAATCAGATATAACCAAATCCTTACAGTTTAATTTAATTCCAAAATATTTCCAAAAATCTGATATAACCAAATCCTTACAGTTTAATTTAATTCAGACATATTTTTAAAATAAAATCTGAACGTGGATATAATTAATTTCACATATTCAATTGAAATTGGGCATATTTTAAATAACGCAAATCTAATTAAATTCAAGTACTCAAATTTAATTGGGAATATATTTTTAATATAAAACCTAATATAATCTATTTCCCTTACCTTGACTCTGGAAAGGTGTTTATGAAGTTCAAACCTAAAATCTGTTCTGATTAACTTGCTAAGGACCAAAGTTAGGACCCCGTGGTGGTGTTTGTTTTTCGATTTGGCTTACGAGTGGAGAAAAATCTTAGAGATAATAAGGAGAGAGAGAGAGAGAGAGAGAGAGAGAGAGAGAGATGTAACGCCACTTGGGGGGGTGAGATTGAAAATCAATTTCAATCTTAGGATAGGAAATATCCTGAATCTTTTATAATAATAATAATAATAATATTATTATTATTATTATTATTATATTATTATTATATTATTTAATTAATAATAATTTATTTATTTTTAATTTTAATTTTTTTCCATGCATACAATTTTTGGGATCATTACAATTAGGCTTTAATGTTAATGTTCCTTCTAGGCCTAGATGCCAAATTAAGCTTGAGTTTTTAATATTTCAATAAATTTTAAAGTGGATTAGGCTTTAAAGTAAATATTTCATTGCAAAAACTCTTTCTTTGTTTTTTGAGATAGAAAATTAGTAAATCTAATTTATCCTTGAGTGTTTACAATTGTTTTGGTTTGATTTAAATTTTGCATTTAATCGTTTTTAATTTATGTTAATTTTTTTTCTTCTTATTGTTGGGCATCCAAGCATCCACAAATAGAAATACTGCTAAAGAATACACATACATTACAAAACCCTAACGGTGTTTCAGTCATTTCAATTTTAGTTTGTAACTTTTCAAGTTTAGATTTTCTATTCTACTTTTTTGTATTTGTTTTTTGTGTTCATTGAGCATAATTATACTCTAGGGAAGTATATTTCAACAACAATGTGGTACAAATTTAGTCATGACCCTATTAGTCATCTTCCATTAGGGAGACTTCTTCAAATGCCTAGGAAGATATAGAAGTTGAGAAGAAGGGGTGTTAAGTTGTAAGAATGGAGCAAAGTGTCATCTATAGTTTGGTGTCCAAATTTAAGCTATTTCATATGTTGAGAAGTTGAGAAAGGGTGGTAAGCCCTAACAATAATATTTATGTTATTTTTCTTATCATAGCCCCTTATTTCCTAACAAGCTGCCGTAGAGAGCCTAGTCAACCACATACTACACTTATGTAGTAGACAATTCTATTATAAGACGACAAAGTACTATGATTTTAAGCCTGTTACTTCCACAACCATTAGTTACTATTTTAATTTTTCCTTGCGTTATTATTCTTTGTGTTTTGTATAAAGTCCATGGTGCTTAGTTGTTTTTAATTTCTATCAAAAATCATATTTTCTAACAATCTAAAACCAATTTCCTAGTATATTTCTAAGCACAATGAGCTTAAACGACATAACCAAGTTGAGTTCCCAAACTCCTTTTTTATTTTGTAAATTGTCAATGATCATTTCATTTGAATGATCAAAATATCCATTACTCACCCTTAAAATCTAACATCTATCCTCTTTCTCATCCTTGCATGATTGTCACTTCTATGTCAAATTTTCTGCTTCTTCATATCAATATAGTGAAAATTATGGTGCCCGAGTTCAATTTCTATCCCCAAAACCATTGTATTCAGTCCCTCCGGCTCAGCTTTGCATAATATCTACCTAATCCTCGGTTTTAGTGAGCACACACAACAAACTCTTCGGTGAGTATGTTGCATCTAGATATTATGTCCATGGTCATGAATTAGGCTTTAATATCAATGTTCCTTCTATGCCTAGATGCCAAATTAAGCTTGAGTTTCTAATATTTCAAAAAAATTAAAGTGTATTAGGCTTTAAAGTAAATATTTCATTGCAAAAACTCTTTCATTTTTTTGAGATAGAAAATTAATAAATCTAATTTAGCCTTGAGTTTTTACAATTTTTTTCGTTTGATTTAAATTTCTTTTCTATAATTATAATATTGGGCATCCAAGCATCCACAAATAGAAATGCCATGTACATTACAAAATTTTTCTTTTAACAGGGAACTTAGCGTGCACCTGGTGGTTGTTAATTTCTATTTTAGGACAACCGCTTTCATTCATTTCAATTTTAGTTCTGTGGCTTTTCAAGTTTCAATTTTCTATTCTATTTTGTTGTATTTGTTTTTTGTGTTCATTGAGCATAATTCTACTTTTAGGGAAGTATATTTCAAAAACAATAATCATACTTATAGGGAAGTATATTTCAAAAACAATGTGGTATAAATTTAGTCATGATCCTATGAGTCATCATCCATTAAGGAGACTTTCCTCAAATGCCTAGGAAGATGCAGAAGTTGGGAAGATGGGGTGGTAAGCCGTAAGAATGGAGCAAAGCGTCATTCGAAATTGTCCATTCAAAATCAATGGGAAGAGAAAACCTGCAACTCAAGCTCTATTTTACCAATTCAAAGTCCAGTATGCTTAAGTTTATTTTGCAGTTCATACACTAAAATGCTGAGGCATAATTATTCAAAATAACAAGCCATGTTTCCTGAGAAACTTCAGCTTGTGACATTAACAATATGTGATTAGTAGAAACAACAGAAACCACTGAAAAAGCAAACCTTTGTACCACGGATTGAAAATATAGAATTATGTAACTGACCAAATTTGACGGCGCTGTGCATTTTCAACTTATGTTCTTCAACGACCAACATCGGTGCTGCTCTTGGCCAGAGAGGAAGAAGCTGAGGGATGGTGACTTACTTGCAACTTTGGCTTGACGATGAACTGGTGAAGAAAACTATATGCCCCGGGTTTTCGACAAGCATTTGGAGAGACCTTGGGATCGCTGGCAGTTCAACATCCAAAACCCCCTCAAGAATTTGAACCACCTGACTCATTGATGGCCTATGACTTTCATCATCTTGGATGCACCAACAAGCGACTTTAAGGACTCTGCTTAGCTCTTCTGCATCCACATTTCCACCCAATTGCTGGTCTAATAGGCTAAGGACATCACCGCCTTCAATTATTTTGTTTGCAGCCCAAACAGGGAAGAACTGGACATTGCTGTTTTCAGATTGCTCAAAGTTTCGTCTTCCTGATATCAATTCAAAAAGCGTCATTCCATAACTGTAAACGTCAACTTTGGCAGTTATAGCCATGCCTGAAACCCATTCCGGTGCGAGATAGCCCCTTGTGCCTCTGAAAAAGGTCAAGACCCGGCTGAACTCCCGACCAACAAGCTTTGCAAGGCCGAAATCTGCCAATTTAGGATAGAAACCAGCATCTAAAAGAATGTTTTCAGGCTTTATGTCACAGTGTATGATGCAGTCTCTGCACTTGGTATGGAGATAGAGCAGTCCTCTTGCTGTCCCCAATGCAATTTGGTACCTTGATTTCCAGTCCAACACTTTGGACGAATCTTTCCCATGAAAAAGATGAGAATCTAGAGACCCATTTGGCATGTAATCATAGACCAATAACTTCTTGGTGCCTTCAGAGCAAAACCCCCGAAGCCGAACCAAGTTAATATGTTGGATTGTCCCAATTGTGCTGACTTCTGTTCGGAATTGCTTCTCTGCTTGGTTGATACTTTCAAGCTTCTTCACAGCTACCACAGTGGAATCAGGCAATGTCCCTTTGAAAACTGACCCGAAACTTCCTCCCCCCAATTTTTCTGAGAAATTTTTCGTTGCAGCTTGCAGATCTCTGTATTTAAATGCCACCAATGAACCCTCTACAGTTTCTGCTGATCTGATTGATCTCCTTCTGCTCCAAAGGCACAAAATCAAGACAAGACCAAATAGTGCCAATAAACCTGCAGCTGAGCCCACAACTATACCAACAACTTCTCCCTTACTACTCTTGTGAGCAGGGTATTCAGATGGTGAGCGTCTAAGAAAGAGAACTTCTCCACTATTGTCATCTTGTGACAATTGCTGCAGATTTAACAAGTCTCCAATCCATATGGAGCACACACCATCATTATAAGAATAAGCAGGGCAAGAGCATTTACTCAGGCATTCCAATTCACATTCTCCGATATTTTGAACCACCAATGTCTGTGGATTCACAGGCAATCTCATGTTAGGCAGTGGAAGAAACATGTCTTTCTCCCCTTTAGAAGCATTATTACCACACTGCAAAATGGCATTTCTCTTACAACCACCGGACCAATCACTCAAATTCCAATTCTTCTGAGAGCTTGGGACAAAACCCGGCAAGCAACCACAGAAATTATCAGTCTTCTCGTTGCAAATTCCAAATGGCCCACAAAGAGCGTACACTTCACATTGCTGTCGAGGCTGGGACCAGAACAGATACCATTGCTGGGCAGACTCCAACCAGGAAAATTGCTTTAGCTGCCCAGATAAATCCATTACAGTTCTTGATTTGATGGAAGTATTATGGTATGAATAGGTGAAATAACTCTCGTTCTCATTCGAAACATAGCTGAAATAAAATTGTATTGAATTGTCTGCATAATTGGTACTCATTTCAGGAATCGTACTAAAATACCGCCCATTCCACTCCCCAGTAGTCCAATACTGCCTAGTCATGTTCCACAGTGAAACATACTGACTAGACCCATCTCCGTCATGTTCAATAGTGAAGATTCCAGTACCAGGATCATTTGAACTTTTCCACGAAGTAAGGGGCTGTGTCCGATTGGTGCGCTTATTAAATCCATACTTCATACCTGGAAGCCATGTATCTGTGGGAAAATCGAAACTTTGCCATTTTGTTCTTGACGAATTTGGCCCGTTTCTCAAAACAAAATTCCCATTGTCCAAAAGAACAGCTTCTGTAGAATTTGAAGTAGAAAAATCTAAATTTGTAGACCATACTGGGTTTTGAGACCCATCAAAAATAACTAAATTACCATCGAGGATCTTAAGCTCCGAGGAGTGTTTATCAGAGATAGGTTCATCCCTGTTCGCCACCCAAACTACAGTCTGTAAAGAAATTTTCTTGTACCAGATACCTATGTAGAAGCTTGAGGAATTACGAGGATTGAAGAAACCCAACTCAAATTCTCCACCAGCAGAGATTACGGTCTGGTCCCCTGACAATGAGTTGCCAGCTGAAATGGTATCAGCTCCTAAAGAAAAATGGGTCTTCAAGAATGAGCAGAGGAAGAGAGAGGAAAGCATGAACCAGAAAATGTTTCCCATAGCCATGGCTTCACGAATGCTGGCAGATGAGAGCATGCTTTAAAAACAATTGTGAGGCGACGCATGGAGGCAGAGAGAAGGGAGAAAAAGAGAGAATCATCAAAAGCCGGCGTAGACGCGTGTACAACGGGTCTTATACGGGTCCAAATCCCAAATTCCCATAGGTATTAGCGGCTCCGTCTAGGCACGTATTGACTTGTGTTTTTCTCTCTGCCTTGTTATTTTATTTTTTTGACCATGTATAAATTTTTTTCTTATGTTAAATGCTATTTGCCATTATCTCCTAATTCTACTCTGTATCCCCTTCCATATGATTAGTAATTAGAGTTTGAATAATACATACTTTTTAATCTCATGAGTACAACACAATGGACTGCATGAGAAAGAAGAACATAAAATAAAAAATATATATAAAATTGAAAAAATTGCTGGGTCATGTAGACCCACTAATGTTGTCTCGGTCTGTGAACCCCGTGTTCTGGAACGGTGGAACCCCAGTCATCTCCTCGTGTATGACTCCACCTTCCAAATAGCCAGCCAAAACTACCATCCCATTGTGACCAAGATTTCTATTGGATTAACTTGGTCAATAGCCACGATTTCAATGACTTGAACCCGATGTGTCCAATCAATGAGACTGCAGGTAAGTGTATGGTTTTGGACGACAAGACAATTTTTTTTTTTTTATTTGTTCGTCTAATTAATAGTGTTATTTTGACTGTTCTGACTTCAAACTTCCCCAAGTTTATAATAATCTTCCGGTGACTATTGCTTTTGTTGGACCCCTGGAATAGTTGAATATGTTTATTTGGTAATTGATTTTGGTGAAATTCAAAAATCTCTACATATGAAATTTGCATGGAGGCTCATTATTTTTGGCAATCTTTGGACAAAATTCTTTCCTGCTAAATATGTGAAACAAGGACATATCTCCATGGTGGTTTCTAAAGACTCAAATTCTTGGTTTTGGAAATTAATCATGCGGGTCTTACCTCAGGTGACGCAAAACGTGAAGCTGAAGGTCAAGAATGGTAAAGGTTCGTTTTGGTTTGATAATTGATAGGTTAGTGGCCCGCTTTGTTTGCAATTTAACAATATTCAAAATCCTATGCTTAATATTAAAGATGTGTGGGTGGATGGTGCCTGGGATAGGCAGCACCTAGTGGAGTTTTTTTTTGGAAAAAGAGGACGGCACGTCTTATCTTTATTAGAAAACCTCTCACTTATGGCGGAGGAATACCGTGGTTCCAACCTTGAGACTTAGGAAAAACAAAATCAAACCCCAAGAATTTAAAACTAACTTAGCCAATTTATTCAAAACCAATAAACCAATGACCAACAACCATATAGCTAATAAAAACTAAACAACTATAAATGGAAAACAAACAAAACTCCAGAACATCTCGAGGAATAAACCAACCACTCCAACCTTCACAAATGCCAGCACAAAGCATCATGAGCGCAAGGAAGGAAATCTCAATAAATCCAATCGAATCATTCTCCTGACTTGCTGTGGAAGTTCATCTCGACAACTATATGATCAACATATATCAAATTCACCCTGCTTGGCAAAGAAATCCGCACTTTGATTTGCCTCCCTGTAAACATGTTCCACTTTGTAATGTATGTCTCTCAATGCTAACACAACCTCTTCCCACAATTTCCATAAGTTCCAAGTCGAATACTTCCTAGAATTAATCCACTGAACCAACAAAGCAAAGTCACAGGCAATCTCCACTTGATCAAATCCGAGATCTTTGCACAGATTAATCCCTATAATAATTGCTTTCAATTTAGCCATATTATTGGTTCCATAACCCAGTAATGAGGAAAAAGCTGCTTTAAATAATCATCTTTCATCTCTTATCATGCCTTCGCCACCACAATTACACGAGTTACCTCTACAGCCATCCACATTCAACTTAACCCAACCTATCCGAGATTTACGCCATCTGACTACATGAGGAAGACAAACCCTTACATTTTTAACTTGAATATCCAAAGCACGAAAGACTGCAATATCCGTACAAGAAGCAGGTGCACATTTAGTTAACTTGTCCGAAATGGATCTCAGCCAATATTTAATATCAAGCCACACAGTTCTCACCGAATCATGAATTGATTCCATCCTAGCTCTACATCGACGAGTCCAAAGTCTCCAAATGATGAGATTAGATATGAGATCTACCAAAATGCCTAATTGTGAGGTCCGTCTTGCACAACTAAACCAGAAATTAACTCTGACTTTCCATGTATTCGTTACCACACAACTAATACCCAACGCCATTGCTGTTTGTTTCCATACCTCATGAGCAAAAGATCCCATGCAAAACATTTAGTTTAGAGATTCAATCTTGGCATTTGAACTACAATCACACTAAGAGGTCATCTGAACACTTACTTCTTGAATACGAGTATCAACCGGAAGACAAGCGAACCAAGACTTCTATATACAAATTGACACCCGTTTTGGCAATATAGGATGCTAGATCCATTTTAAAACTAAGAATTCCTCTTTACGCTCCCTTATAATTTCCCAAGCACTTGTCGTGGTAAATTTTCCATCTATTGAAGGTTCCCAAATTACTGTATCTGGACTCTTCTTGCAAGAAATAGCAAAATTCATTACTTCCTCAGTCTATTCTTCACCCAACAGATCCACTAATAAATCAACATCCCACCCATCTCTATCCCAACAATCTTGTGTTTGTTGCTTATGGTTTCTGATTTCCTGAACCTTAGCACAAAGGGGACCGGAGACTAACCATCGATTAAACCAGAAAGAGGTCGACCCTTCTTTAATTTGAACATGAACATGCTCTAATACTTCAGGTTTCACACGAGCAATCGATCTCCAAAATCTGGTTCCTTTATCTTGGTAATGACAAAGCCAAAGAAATCACACAGAATATTGCTTGTGGGAGACCAGGTGAGGATATTCCAATTCGGAAACTTAATGATAAAGGAAGCTTCACGTCATCAAGTGCTTGGGATTTAATTAGATTCAAAGGGCCACATGTAAAGGATATGGATTGGTTGTGACACAATCTCTTGCCAAAAAAAAGTCAATATATGTGCTTGGAAAGCTCGTTTTGGCAGATTTCTGGTGGATGAGAAAGTTCAATCCTTGGGTACAGCTTGCCCTTCTTCCTGAATCTCATCACCCCTTTCATCAGAGTAATTCTCAAGAATATCTTATCCCCACCTCGAATTCCAACTCACGACGGCGCACATCTGCATAACTCTTTTGCCGACTCTGAGCTGATTTAATTTTATCCCTGATCAACCTGACCTTCTCAGAAGCCTATTGTACGAGTTCGGGACTCAATATCTGCCATTCACCGACTTCATCCCAATACAGAGGAGACCGACACCTCTGACCATACAATACTTCAAACGGTGCCATACCGATACTAGCTTGGAAGCTTTTGTTATAGGCAAATTCCACTAACAGTAGAAATTGAATCCAACTACCGTTGAAATTTAACATGCAAGCCTGTAACATATCCTCCAAGATCTATATCATCCTCTCTAACTGTCCATCAGTCTGGGGGTGGAACGCTAAACTGAAAGTAAGCTCCAGTGCCTCCTGTAAGCTCTTCCAGAATCAAGAAGTAAATATTAGGTCTCGATCTGAAACGATGGACACCGGTACCCCGTGCATTCTGACTATATCTTGCACGTATAAATCTGATAGTCTACTCAAGGAGTAGCTAACCTTCTTCAGTACAAAGTGAGAAGATTTAGTCAACCTATCCACGATCACCTAGATTGCGTTCTGCCCGTGAACTACTGATGATAACCTGGTGACGAAGTCAATGGAGATATGCTCCCATTTCCACTCCAGAATGCTCAATGGCTGCAACGGCCCTGCCAGCATTTACTTGCTAACACATCAAACATTGCTCCGCAAATCAAGCAATCTCCCTTTTCATGCCACTCCACTAGAAATATTCGCGTAGATCCCGATACATCTTCGTGCTACCCGAATGTACCGTATACAAAGAACTATGCGCCTCCTCTAGAATCTTCCTCCTTATCCCCTTATCGTTAGGAACACACAGTTTGGTTCCAAACCTCAATACACCTCCCTTGGAGATGTTAAAATCTGCAACCAGCCCCTGCTGCACTTTCTCTACAACCTCGACTAACTCCCTATCATTAGCCTGCGCGACTAGCCTGCGCGACTTTAATCCTCTCTAATAATGTTGGCTGGATCACCAAGCTAGCAATAAAAGCCCGATGATTACCATCCACCAACTCCACGCCAAGGCTTTCAAGATCCTGTCTGATATGATGCTGAGCTATCACTGTCGATACTGTTGCATGCTTTAACTTCTAACTCAACGCATCAGCTATCACGTTAGCATTCCCCAAATGATAGCTAATGGTGCAGTCATAGTCCTTGATCAGTTTGAGCCACCTCCTCTGCCTCATGTTCAAGTCCTTCTGCGAGAAAAAGTATTGGAGGCTCTTGTGGTCCTTGAAGATCTCACACTATTCATCGTACAAGTAGTGTCTCTAGATCTTCAGCACATACACCACTGCCGCCAACTCCAGATCATGCGTGGGGTAATTCTTATCGTACTCTTTGAGTTGCCGAGAAACATAAGCAATTACTTTCCCCTATTGCATCAGCACACATCATAATCCCTTCAGAGATGCGCCGCTGTAAATCACAAAACCACCGTCCCCAGATAGGATGGTTAAAATCGGAGCAGTGACCAGTCGGTGTTTCAACTCCTGAAAACTTTGCTCACACTCGTCGGTCCAATCAAATCTCACATCCTTCCTCGTAAACCATGTCACGGGGCCAGATAATTTAGAGAACCCCTCCACGAACCGCCAGTAATATCCAGCCAATCCTAGGAAACTGCGAACATCCTGCAGGCTCTATGGTTTCACCCAGTTAACCATTGCTTCTATCTTACATGGATCAACTGAGATACCACCTCCTGACATGACATGGCTAAGAAATGCGACTTGCTTCAACTAGAACTCACATTTCTTCAACTTGGCATACAACTTCTTTTCCCGTAGTACCTGAAGTACCAACATCAAATGGTTTTCGTGCTCTTCCGAACTCTTAGAATATACCAGAATATCGTCGATGAATACCACTAGGAAATGGTCCAACTATTCATGGAAAACCATGTTCATTAGGTCCACAAATACCTCCGGAGCGTTAGTCAACCCAAATGGCATGACCAGAAACTTGTAGTGATCGTATCTGGTTCGGAAAGTAGTTTTCGCAACATCCTCAGTCCTAACTTTCACTTGATGATACCCTAACCAAAAATCAATCTTCAAAAAGACCTGCATTCCCTACAACTGATCAAACAGATCATCTATACAAGGTAATAGGTATCAGTTCTTCACTGTTACCTTGTTGATCTCACGGTAATCAATGCACATTCTCATTGACCCGTCCTTCTTCTTCATGAATAATACTGGAGCTCCCTAAGGCGAAACACTAGGTCTGATAAAGCCCTTATCCAGTAGTTCCTGCAACTGCTCCTTCAACTCTTTAAGTTCAGCTAGAGTCATCCTGTATGGAGCTTTAGAAATCGGTGTCTTGCCTGACAGTAATTCAATAGCAAACTCCACCTCACGATCGGGAGGTAAACCGGGTAAGTCTTCTAGGAATACATACGAAAATTCAGTAACCACTCGGATATCTTCAAGTTTCAGATCATCTCGAGGTGGTTCCTTCACACAAGTTAGGTGTAACGACCTGCCTATTTTACTATAATTTTTTTTTATTTTTTTCCTCACATACATAAATATCATTCTTAATAATAACCCTGATACCAATATAGCACCTGATATACATAGCGTACACCTAAATAGTGGAAAACATAAATTACATTCACAACCAACAGTATCAGAGTTTCACTACATTCCATAACATTTCTATAAATATAAATATACAATCCTCCAAAAGACGAAAAGGAAAAATTAGGATCATAATCCCAAAAACCAACTGACCCTAGCTCAGTAACTCACCCTCCTACCGAGGTAGTATGAACTGCCTCGATCGATGCAAAACTCAGTCCGCCTGTTTATCTAGATTCTCTGAAATATTTTGTGAGTTGGGGTGAGACACCTCTCAGTAAGGGATATAAACTAATATCAACTGGGTAGCGGTATGAGTACATTCGTACTATAATAAATAAATAATACATAATGCATGTCTGGATAAAAACTGATGATATAATACTGGATAAAACATACATAATCATGATCATGTTAAATCATACTGAATTTCAATTATTATAAAATCATATGCTATAACTGATGGTACTGAAATATTACCCAGAATGGATAGCTAGTTGATGTCATGTATTACCCCCCATGACTGGGTTGTGCAGCCCAAAGGTGAGACCTGACCATGGTTGGCCGACCACTGCCAAGTCAAATGTGTCTGTAACTACGGTGGGTTTGCCCCACCCTGGTTCGGACCTGCCAGGGGGATGTCTACAACACTACATTGAAGCCACATCGACTATCCATCTCCCACACTCTCTACTGGCAAGTGTGGTAGCACTAATCTGAACTGAACTGAATGACTACAGTATCGAGCCCTGAATTATGATCTAAACTAAACCATACGGGTTCTAATAACATATAGTATGTTTACTTATACTGATTTAACATGAAACTAGATTGAAAACATTTTCCTGAATTCTTACATATCGTACATAATCACGGCCTTGCGCCGAATAACATACATAATAACGACTTTGCACCGGCTATCAGTCACAACCTTGTGCCGAGCATATTTTAACATACTGAACTAAAATTCGTATTGTTTATCATAAAATTCTGAAACCATAATTTCCTGTATTATTTATGGTTTTCCTGAAAAACTATTCTAAACATGCTTTTACTGAAAATCTGACATAATATAATATTCATAAAATGATACTCATGCCACACAATTTTAAATAGTATTAAAACTGAATACTTAAGATGAATATATTTCTGATTTAATATTTTAAAATCATTTTCCTATTCAACAACAATATTCCCAAATATTCTGATATAACATACATAATTACTGTAAACACATGCTGTTTTAAAATAATAAATTTTCATAAAAATAAACTGACTTAATTTATCCCCTTATCTGGCTACTGAAAAGCCCAAAAATCTAACTAAATCTACACCTGTGATGTTCCCAACTCAACACCTTGAAATTCACATTTTTTACCAACGAAACTTCAGAATTCTTTCATCTACTACACCTCCTTAGTCCAGAAATACCAAATACCTTATAAAACTTAAAATAATTAACTTACCCAAATTTTGAGATGCTGCCTAAGTTGGCCCAACCAACGATCTACTCCAGCAGATATGAAGAGAATCTTCCCAAGAGTAGCGTGGTGGTTTCGGATCTTCAAACCAATGTGAAATAATGCCGGATTTCTAGAGAGAAGGTAGAGGGGGACGAAGTTAGAGAGAGAAAGACAGATTCTGCATGTTTCTCTCACAGAAAAGTGATTTTTGACCTTTTATAGAGTGCTTGTCCACGTGGCCTCATCAACGAGTCACGACTCTTCGTCGATGAGTCCAAGAAAGAGTTTCGTCAATGAGCACTTACCGCTCATCGACGAAATTCAGGCCCTGGAACAACCCTCTCGGTAACTTCTTGTCGATGAGACGCATGTCCACGTCGACGAGCCCAAGAAGCCCGTTCGTCGATGAATGCGCTGCTTTCATCGATGAGACCCTGCTGAATTCCTCCTTTAAAATTTCCTTTTTATCCTTTCTTTTATTATTTAATTGTTATAATTCATCGAGTCTCTACATTCTCTCCTCCTTATAAAATTTCGTTCTCGAAATTTACTATCTGTATTGAACACCATCCTTTAAAGAAAATGGGCTACTTATTTTATTACTTACCTTCACTTGTGGCGGAAGAATATCATGGTTACATTCAGAGTCCTGGGAGATTACAAATACATGAACTAAAATTCTCCCAAAATTAAAATACAACCTACTACCAAAAGACTATTACATGTACTAATTAACTTGCAAAACGAATATTACATACTTATTTGCATCTTTTTCTAATTACTGCTGAACCCCACTGAATAAATGCGGGTATTTCTGTCGTATCTGCTCCTCGAGCTCCCATGAAACTTCCTCTACCGCATGACTTCTCCATAAGACTTTTACTAAAGGAATCTTCTTATTGCGCAATTCTTGATCTTTCCTGTCTAGAATCTGCACTGGTACCTCCTCATATGTCAGAGTATCCCTGAGCTAGATCTCACCAAAACTGATCACATGGGAGGAGTCTGGGACGTATTTCCTCAACATGGAAACATGGAATACATCGTGTATTCTAGACAAAACAGGTGGTAAGGCTAGCCTATAGGCAACTGATCCCACTTTCTTAAGGATCTCAAATAGGCCAATAAACCTAGGGCTAAGCTTACCCTTCCTTCCTTCCAAATCTCATAACTCCTTTTAATGAAGCTATTTTTAGAAACACGTAATCGCCCATATCAAATTCCAATTTTATGCGGCGAGTATCATCGTAACTCTTCTACTGGCTCTAAGCTGCACTGATGCTATCTCTGATGAGTTGAACATTATCATATGTCTGCTGCACTAACTCTGGCCCCACAACTCACTGCTTACCCATCTCATCCTAGTATAATGGGGAACGACACCTTATTTCATACAACGCTTCATAAGGTGTCATCCTGATGCTGGCCTGATAACTATTATTATGCACAAACTCTACCAGTGGCATATACTGGGTCCAACAACCCCCAAACTCCAGCACGCAAGCCTATACCATATCTTCAAGAATATGAATCATCCTCTCAGTCTAACCATTTTTCTGAGGATGAAAGGCAGTGCTAAAAGATAACTGAGACCCTAGAGCCTCCTGCAAGCTCTTCCAAAACCGTGACGTGAAACGTAGGTCTCGGTCTGATACTATAGACACAAAGATACCATGAGAATGGACTATCTCCTGAACATAAATCTCTGCCAGTCTATCCATGGACTAGTTGATTTTAATAGGAAGAAAATGGGTGGTCTTCATTAGATGATCCACGATCACCCAAATTGCATTCTAACCATGCAATGTCGACGGCAGCCCATAACAAAATCCATAGATATGTGATCCCACTTCCACTCCAGAATGAAAAGTGGCTGCAACTGACCCGCCGGTCTCTGGTGCTCAGCCTTAACCTACTGGCACGTAAAACACTGTGCTACAAACTCAGCAATCTCCCTCTTCAAGCTGCTCCACCAGAAAAATTCCTGAAGGTCCTTATACATTTTCGTACTATCAGGATGAACCGTATATAGAGATATGTGAGCCTCCTGTAAAATCGTTCTCCTAATATCAGAATTTGTAAGCACACATAATCTGGTGCAAAACCTCAGAGCTCTGTCATCCAAAATACTGAACTCCTCTCCCTGACCACCCTATACTCTAGCTATTACCTCTGCTAATTCTAGGTCCTCTTTCTGAGCAGCTTTAATCCTTTCCTGTAATGTAGGCTACACCACTAAGTTGGCAATAAATGTCTGAGGATCACTCTCTACCAACTCTACTCCGAGTCTCTCCAGATCCATATGGATTGGATGCTGAACCTCCATGACTGCTAGTGCTGGTCCCATTGATTTCCTACTCAGAGCATCAGCTACCACATTTATTTTCCTTGGGTGGTAACTGATAGTGCAGTCATAAATAAGCTTCAACCACCTCATCTGTCTTATTTTCAACTCCTTTTGAGTGAAAAAGAACTTCATATCTAGCATCTCTCTCCATACAAGTAATGTAGTGACCCGAAGAATAATATTATTTAAATAATAACGTGCAAGAGAAGTGGAAACAGTGACAGAAGGAGGTAGCCAATTTTGTCGATGAGTGCATAAGGGGATCTCGCTGACAAGAAAATACCGAGAGAAGAATTTGGGCTACTCTGAATTTCATCCACGAAGGGTAAGGTTCATCGACGAAATTACTTAAGGACTCGTCGACGAAGCCCGCAGTATAAATAGTCTTAAGCTGACTTTAATCACAAAAATTTGCCGCAGTCTCTCTTTCTCGCTACCCCTACGGCTCCTCCCTCTTCTTTCTTCGATTTCGGCCCCGTCAGTCGCCAAATCAATGATTTGAGGCCACCACGACGCTCCTGGTGAAGTTCTCTGCAAGTATGCCGGAGCGGATCGTCGGTGGGACGAAGTTGGAATTCATCCCAAATCCAGGGTAGGGTCTTTTATTTGGAATTTGAGTTTCCAACAGTTGTAAGAAATATAATAGACGTAGAAATAGTAATATTTTGTTATGAGATTTATGGTTTTCAGGGTGTTAAGTGGAGAACCCTGTGGATGTTGGACCCATTATAATAGGGGATTTTTAGTAGGAAACAGGTAAGGGAAATATGTTATGCTAGGCAATTTTACTACGTTCCAGTATAAACTATACGTTTTTATCAAATGATTATTCATGATAGAAATTTATACAGTTTATCATTTATGTATAATATGCTTAAAATTACTGTGGCTTGAGTAAAGAAACATGTTTTATAGTATTTTAAGGATATGTTTTACAGAATAAATAGCCAGTGGTTATGTTTTATAGTAATTGCATAATACCATGATTATACAGTTTTTAGTACCATGATTATGTAGTTTTCAGAACCATGATTATACAGTTTTCAGTACCATGACTTAACTTACAGATTACAGTACAGTTCAGAAATACTGTTGACATAGTTACAGTTTATTTCATTGTCATGATTAATACAGTTATTTTAGAATCATGGTAAATCAGATAGTTGTATATAGAGATGTACTATATAGTATCAGACCCTGTTGGAACATACAGTTACAGAGCACGGTACCATAGCTACATACAGTTTATAAAGTGCAACCACCTATTCAGTTAATACGTGGTAGTAGGTCGATCGTATGGTGCCCTGACGTGGATAGGCTCCCCATCAGATATGGGTTGAGGAGGGCATATCAGACTGAGGGAGTATAGTGGTTTACCCTGGTCGGCCCGCCAGGGTAGATCCCGCCTACGAGCCGCACAACCCTGTCATGAGGGGTTAAATCATGACACACAGTTATCCACAAGGAAGTTTTCAGTTATTATTATGTATATACAGATTTACAGAGACAAAGAATATACTTATGTACATTAGAAGTATTTTAAATAGTAACCTAAAATACTGAGATGTTAAGTAACATGAAAATTGTGGTGGTTTCTATTACTTGTACTGTATTTACAGATCCAATTATACATGACTTTATAAAGACAGATTTTCATAATATTGTAACTCATCTGCCACACACTAACAATAGCATATTTCATCTTACTGAGCGTTGGCTCATCCCAATTACTTTAACATTTTTCAGGTGATTTAGGTAGGTGAGTAGATCAGGCTAGCAGATAGAGGGGCCTCAGTACTGCCTTGTCAGTTGAGAGTGAGTATATTTTTGGGAGTATTTTTGTATAGCCCTCACCAGTGAGGATATTTGGGGAACAGTCATACATGTATATTTTGGGAAACATGTTAGCACTCTGGTATTGTATATAATTACATATGGTTATGTTTATTTGATTTCTGCTTCTCGTTGCTTAGGTTGATGATTGGGTTTATTATGGTATCAGAGCATGTTAAATGTCATAGTATAAAATTAAAAAAAAAAATCTATTTAAATAGCAGGTCGTTACAAGTAATGTCTCCAAATCTTTAACGCATGTACCACTGCAGCTAACACCAGATCGTGGGTAGGGTAGTTCTTTTCATACTCTTTCAACTGTCGGAAGGCATAAGCTACAACCCTACCATGTTGCATCAATACACAGCTGAGCCCTTTCAAAGATGTGTCACTGTAAATTACATAGCCATCACCCCCCGATGGAATCGTCAGTACTGATGCAGTGACAAGCCGCTGCTTTAATTCCTGGAAGCTCTACTCGCAATCATCATCCCAAACAAATCTGGCATTCTTCCTATTCAGTCGCGTTAAAGGCCCTTATAGTCCCAAGAATCCCTCTACATACCGACGACAATATCCCTCCCGTCCCAAGGCTTTTGATCAACCAACAATTTCGTAGAGTTCTCCCAGCAAGGATATGAGCAAGTATTGATTTTTGGAGAGTATGAACGTAGGATGCTTGTCTTGCTTTTTCTCTCAATTTGATTCATGAGTCAAAAGAGGTATTTATAGAGTCTTCTTGAGAAAGAGTTTCCTTATTTACCAAGTTGACTTGGAGTTGGTCAACTTTGCAAAAGATTTGAAATCCTAGAATTAAATTTGAAAATTTTCCCGTTAAGTTCGAATTTCAAAATCTCCATGGAGTCAGTCGGCTGAATCACTCAACTGGGTCAAATTTTGTGCAAGTCAATCGACTGGACAGGTGGCTGACAACGTTTTGTCTGTCCAAAAATTATTTCAATAAATAGTCAGTCGGCTGACTGAACTTAGTTCAAAAATGGTCACTCAACTGGATAGACTAGGATGTCAGTCGGCTGACTAATCCTAGTTCAAATTGTTAGTCGGCCGGGTAGGTTTTTCATTTTGGTGTTTTGTCAGTCGGTTGAGGAAACCCTGTGCAAACTGGTTAGTCAGCTGACCAATTCATTTTTTTGGTTTTTCATTTTTAGTTTTCATAATTAATTTTGCTTTCTTACTTTGATATTTTATATAACATTTTTCGGGATTTTAAAATAGGTCTCTAAGTCCATGAATATCCCCTAAAGATTCCCTAAAGAGCTTCAAAGTATTTCAAATGATATTTAAACATTAAAATACTTACATAAAGAATTTTAAGACATTTGGACATTCTTGGCGCTTAAGTCTTCATGCTTGTCTTTTCTTTTAGCTCTCTTACTTTGCTTTTTTTTTTTTTTTTTGTCTCTCTTATTTTTCTTCAAGCTTTGATATACTTTTAAGCTTTCTCTCACATTCTTCAAGCTTTAAAATATCATCTTGAAATTCATACTTTAAGCTTCTTTTGATCATCCTTGTATACATTTTCTTGAGCTTCAAAAACTTAAATCCTGAAATATCATTACTCAACCAAATATGTTAAATTCCATTTGTTTGTTAGCATCAAAACAGGATGTTAAGCCTTGTATGGCCAAAAAATTCACTATATCACACACACACTCAAGGTTTTAGCCTTAGGTTGAAGTAAACACCCACTGCAAGAAAACTGATTTTTAGTGACGGAAGTATCAGTGACAGATGCAATTTCGTCACTAAAAGTATAGTTTAGTGATGATTTTTTAGAAACGTCACTAATAGTTCGATTATTAGTGACGAAATTTCATTCGTCACTAATATTGCACCTTTAGTGATGAATTTTCATCTGCCACTAATACTTCTGTCACTAAAAATTAGTTTCCCCGTTCAAACTATCGCGGGAAACTAATTTTTGCACATAAATTATCTTGGAAAAATATTAGCGACGCTTCCTGGGGTATTAGTGATGAATTAATCTGTCACTAAAAGTAATTTATTAGTGACGATAAAGTAACCGTCACAACTGTTATTGTATTAATAAAAAAAAATAATTTAGTTAAGAATATTAGTGACGGTTTTGAAAATTGTCACTAATAGTCAGTTATTAGTGACGGTTTAGAGAACCGTCACTAATAGTCTTTTATTTAAAAAATATAAAATAATTTAGTTATAAATATTAGTAACGGTTTTGAAAATTCGTCACTAAGAGTCAATTATTAGTGACAGTTTAGAGAACCGTCATTAATAGTTTTTTATATAAAAAATATAAAAATAATTTAATTAAGAATATTAGTGACGATTTTAAACATTCGTTACTAATAGTCACTTATTAGTGACGGTTTAGAAAACCATCACTAAAAGTTTTTTATTTAAAAATTGTAAAAATAATTTAATTAAGAATATTAGTGATGGTTTTGAAAATTCGTCTCTAATAGTCAGTTATTAGTGACAATTTAGAAAATCGTCACTAAAAGTTTTTTATTTAAAAAATATAAAAATAATTTATTTAAGATTATTAATGTTAGTTTTAAAAATTCGTCACTAATAATAAGGTATTAGTGATGATATTCGTCACTAATAGTATATTTTATTTTAAAAAAATTTATATAACTAATAGTGATGGTTTCAAAACCGCCATTGATACCCTCTCCCGCCTTTCCACTTTCCCAATATCCCTTTTCCCTCCTCCCTTCTTTCCTCCTCCCTCATTTCTTCTTCAGGTCTGTGCGCGTCCTCTCCAGCCTTCCCGTAGCCCTTATTCGACTCGAACGAACATAGCCCTAGCCCCTTTTGTCGAAGCCCTTCGTGAGTTCGTCTTGCACTACATTCAAACTAGCAGGAACCTTCGCGATCCTTCGAACCAGCAACGTGAGCTCATCTGTGAGCCTTCAAACTAACCGAAAGCCTTCACGACTTCATCTTCGACCGTCAAACCAGGATCATGAGCTCGTCTGCGATTTTGATTTGATATGGTGTTTGAGTGTGTGAGATCGGCCATTGGATCTTCTAAGTCTAGTCATCAACTTTTACTTTTCTGAACATGCACCGAGTCCTTCGAAACCTGTACCTGGCATTAAATCGGTGAAACAGAGCGAGTTCGTGGTCTTGTCGCGTTCTCTTGATGTCTTCTAGCCAATCCCCAACGATGCAAGAAATTATTTGAAGATTTGCAGTTAAGAAGTTCTTCTCCGACTCTCTAGATTTTTCAATCTTTCTTTTGGTCTCAAAAGCACCATACAGCTTGCCATTTCTCAGGTATTTGTACTCTCCCTCGAATTAATTTGAAGTTCTCTATCGTAATCTCTGTTCCTTGAAGCCTGATTTCATTTTGTATATTTCAGCCAAATCTGGAATTTCACAAAAATAAACAGAAACCTGATTTCATTTTGTATCCTCTCGAAATCTGAAATTTTGATTGTAAGTTTGGCTGAAATTTAAGAGTATGCTTCCCAAAAATTCAATCATTATGTTCCAACGAAATTTCCTATAAAAGAGCAAAAGAGCACACAACCACAACCTTCTAGCATCCTTGCCCTTTTCAGAACCAACATAAGAAATGCTGAAATGCTCCTCCATTGACTTCATGCGATGCCCAACTTTATCAAGGACTCCAAGTAAACTACTTCACAAACCCCAAGTAAATAAATAGTTCATAACAAACTGGGAACTTTCTTTGTACTCCTCACACACAAAAGCAGTCATCTGTAGCAGATTGTAGGTGTTTACTCTATTAACGACTAATATTCAAACAAACACCTTTATCTTATAAGTGACTTCAGCTCCTCATATGGTGAGCAGTATTTGGTAGAAACCAAGTTAACCAACTAAACAATTGTTAGATCAGTTCTGTTAATTTTTTAATTAGGTCTGATCAGTATGAATTATTTTAATATTTTAGTTTTTTAGTTTCAATTTTTGTTTTTGTTTTTTTTTTAAGCTAGTTCAAATTCAGTTAACAAAATTTAACTGACTATTACACGCACACAAACACATTTTAAAATTTTTAACCGACTAACCCCCAATTCCACAAATCCATATTTCTGCATTTGTCTAATTTCCCCCGACCCCTTCTTTCCCATTACCTGCTCCTCAGCCTAGACAACGTATGAAACGACCTGCTAATAAAATAAAATATTTTTCCCTAATTTTAAATTCATTTATTAACCTAAACAGCGGAAGGTTAATCATATAAAATAAAACCACACATAATACAATACCAGAATGTCAAATCATCCCACAATATACAAACATTGCTGTTCTCTCAACAACTACCCTTACAGATACCAAGGGTTTACAAAACATGCCACTCAAAATAATACTCACTCTCAAAAGGGCAATACAACAACCCCTCTACCTACAAGCCTGCTCCGCTCGCCTAGTTGGTTCACCTGAAAAATAATTCAACACTAGAATGAACCAACGCTCAGTAAGACGAAACATGCTATTGCTAGTGTGTGGCCGCTGAGTTATAGTTTGGTAAAAATAATCTGATTTAGGAATAATATGAATAATTGAATCTGAAAATGCTGATATTACATAACGTATAATAAAACCATTAACTATATTATTTAACATGCCAATCTATATGAAGCTACTTTTCACATTAATATTACTATTCCTGAAAGTCTGATAGCACTCATAATATCTGAGAAATTTTCCTGAATGGCTGTCTGTCATGACAGGGTTGTGCGGCCCGAAGGTGGGACCTACCCTAACTGGCTGACCAGGGTAAGTCAACTGAACTCCGACAGTCTGATCGGCCCCTTCAATCCATATCTGATGGAGAGTCTATCTCGACGTGGGCACGATCAACCTTATACCACTTACTATCTGAGTAAAGTAGTTGTACTCTGAACTAAATATCTGTAGTTACGATATCGTGCTCTGCTGTCTGATCCATTAGGGTTTGATACTATATAGGTAACTGTTATATGTAATATACTATTTTTACTGTGGTTTCTAAAATAATCATAACCCCATAGAATTTATCTGAAATTCTAAATAAACTGACTGAAAATTTGATTTCTGTATAACTGAACTGTTATCTGTATAACTAAATATTGGGGCGTTATGGTACTGAAAAACTGGTTATTCTGAAATTACTGAAAATATATTTTTTTCCTGAGTATACTACATACTGAAAGTCCTTTATTCTATGAGCATGTAAATATAATGGTAATTCTGTTCATAAAATGTATATACAATATTCATAGTTTGTATAAATACGATACTGTACTCTAATCAACTCATGCCACACTAATAAATATTATCATAATCAGGCTCTGAAAACCGTATATATAATTTAAATAATAATTTGATAACAACCTATATTTTGTACGAAAATCCTAATGAAGTTTCTTAGCATAGCATGTTTCCCTTACCTGACTACTAGAAGGCCCCTATTAGATATCGGTCCTACACCCACAAGGTTTCCCACTCAACTCCCTGAAAACAACATTCACCAGAACAAAACGTCATTATTTCTCCATTTACGTCATTTCCTACAATTACTAGAAGGCCAAAAACTAAATAAAGGACCTTACCTTAATTCTGGAAAGAAATTCAACTCGATCCCACCAACGATCCGCCCGGGTAAACTTGGAGAGAACTTTGTCACGAGCGTCGTGGTGGCCTCAGATTGTCGATCTGACGACTGACAGGATTGAAATCAAAGAAAGATGGAGGAGAGGCCATGGGAGAGAGAGAGAGAGAGGGGAAGATGTGCGTTGATTTTTCTGTGATTAAACCATGCGTAGGGCTATTTATATTGTGGGATTTGTCGACGAGCCACGTCACCTCGTCGACGAGTTTTGTAGAAAGTTTGTCGACGAAATCTACACCCTCGTCAACGAATTTCAGACTTCTCAAAAATCCTCTCTCGGTATCTTCTCGTCAACGAGATCCTGAAGAACCTTCGTCGACGAAACCTCTGTGTTCATCGACGAGTGCTTGGAAAATTTCTTACTTTATTATATCCAAAATGCAATGTCGTCAAAAAACGCGAAGCGTTCGTCGACGAAGTCTACTACCTTCTTCTGTTTATGTTTCCATTTCCCTCCCTCTTTATTATTTAAATATCATTATTCTTCGGGTCGTTACAACGTAGCCCTTGTAACGCCCTTGTCCACCACCTCAAATCCTATATTTAATCTTAGGAAATCTTAAATCTTATAATATAATGAGATTTCCACAGTGTCTTACAACTTTCACAAATAAAGTCAACATGAACAACTCATTTGAATCTCTTTATTGACATTTCCAAGATTTTGTTTCAACACCAAACACCCCCCAAAACCGGCCTCACATTAATTATAGATAGAAAGAAGAAAGAAAAGAAAAGGGAAGAAATGAAGAACCATTGGACATCTGAAAGTGACTGCTTTCCTACTCATTTATGATCTTGCGGAATCCATCCATTCTCCAATGCTGACAAATTTTGCGCATTCTTTGATCGGCCGATAGCCTCTAACCATTGCAATATTGTATCATTCAAAGGTATGGAAAAAATTATAACATGCTTATCTTAGCTAATGATCAACCTTAAGGTTGTGATACAGGAAATCTTATATGTAATCTTAGGTAATCTTAAATCTTATATGTAATTGTATATGTAATCTTAGTTAATCATCACCTCTTTTCTTCTCATTCACTTCCTTGTTTTCCTCCTATAACCTCTAACAACATTCGGATCTGTTTTTCTCATTGGAGCATTATTTGGTCTGCTTTACAAGTGCCTGAATCATATTATTGCCCTTCCCTTATCTTATTTTCTATTGGATACCACCGAGAAACTTTAACTTGGGATATCTTTTGTTATACTTTTTCCAGTAATGATAGTTAATATTTTCTTTTTAGGAATGTTTTGGAATATGAAACAAATGGGAAAGAAAGTTTAGGAGTGTGCTTTTTAGGGGGACGGGGGTTGTTTCCTGAAATGGGAGTAGACTTTGCAACGAATATTGGATCGTATAATCTATGGTAGATTATGAGGTTATTGGATAAGCAAATTATAATTCATATCCAATTCAACTAAGTGGTGGTTCAAATTGAATAATTCGTGGTGGTTGGTGGGTAATCTTTCTTCCTAAGAAAAAATTATTTCTTATAGTGGATAACTTATTTCGTAACATAATAATTGACCATGTGTGTGGTAAATTATAAACTATTTACTAAATAGGAAACTTAACTATTCTTAAAACTACAATCATAAATGTAAAATTCATCTAGATTTAAATAGAAAAAAATTATTCTTATAACATAATTCTAAAAAATTGACAAGAACTCACAATTTTCAAAATGTATTTTCCATATATATTTAAATATAAAAAGCATAAATATTTTAAAATTAATTGTTGGACAAATTGACTATTAATGTTTCTTAATAACTTCAAACCATGAAAGTTTTCATTACAATTTGTGCAAATCTAAATTGATACCGGTAGATTGATCATTAACTCAAAGTTTTCAATAACTAAATCCTTAGGGAGCTCAAGTGTGGGGGAGGCAGGATGAAGGATTGGAGGGATTCCAAAATTAGGTCACGGGTGCTGATTAACTAAGATTACGTATAAGATTTAAGATTACCTAAGATTCCAAAACTGGACAGGAAGAAATAGAATCTAGGACTTAGATCACTTGCAGATTGATCATTAACTCAAAGTTTTCAATAACGAAAATGGATAAAAAAAAAAATAGCATTATACACACACCCTTCCTAAGTGATGGTATTGAAATTTAGTAGGTTTGAAATTTAGTATTTTTTTTAAAAGTTAATTTTGAAAGTTAAAATTTAAAAGAGAAATTAAAATTATGGAGTTGAGTTTAATGGAGTTAAAATAATGGCTATGGGAAGTTAATCATAGATAATGGAATTAAGGTACAAATAAGTTGAGACAATTGGAGTTTTGTCATGTCTAAACTTGTTAAATTTTTAATTGGACTAGAGTTTGAGTCTAACTTGAATTTGCTTACTCAAACTAATGCAATTGAGTAATTTTAATTTAAACATGAATACATATAAGCATATGAACATGGAGCAATGTGGTGAATGGTGATGCTATTGTGCTAGCATCCTTCTATTATTTTGATGATAACAACTTTTCCACGTGAATGAGCCTCTCCCACTTTTACATCGTAGAGAGATATTTTGTGAAATAAAAATTCAAAAATGACTAGAGAATAAAAGGTAAAAAGACTAAAGACTGATGAAGTTAAGAAAACTATAAACCTCTAAAGTTCAGTGAAACCCAAATTAATTTCTATATCTTTATTCTTATTTGAACCTTTCAAAATGAGCCCACTACAATATAAAGAAATCCTAATTAAGACTTTTTGCTTTTTTTTTTTCTTTTTTTTTACTAAAAGAGGTCGGCACCTTCATTTATTTATTAATATACTCTCACTTTTGGCGAAGGAATACTGTGGTTACAATATAAGAAAAAAAGAGATTATAGAAAATCCCTCCCAAAAAACAACACCAGCAACCAACCAAACCAGGACAACAAAATTAAACATAACTAACAAAAAAGATAAAAACATAAACACAACAAAAAAACAAATCAAAATTCACCAAACAAAAACTCTAGAGTTGAACTAACGACGAATGGAAACGAGACCCCGCCTATATATATGAAGAATACCTTTCAGATAACGTAGTCAAATGTGTTGTTTTTCGTAGATTATATTATTTTTCATTTCTCCTTCTTTAGTAAGAAAATCAGTCGCACTATTGCCTTACCTATATTGATGCATCACCATGATGTTCACTCCTTCTAACTCTATCACAAGCTCTTCCTAAAAATACCACAAAGTACATCTACCTTTTCGAAACCAATCAACTACAATTCGCGAGTCATACTACTCTTCTTGAAATTATATTACATCTCTTGTAAAATACTGGATTGAGTTGCCATACCGGTTGTGAATATGCGTTCTGCATGGCTGATGTAGATTTGTATATTGCATGATGATAGTAAATTTAGGTTCTCACATGCTCTTATATATAAACTTTTTTTCAGGAAATTTTTTTTTTGGAAATTTTCACTTTACAGTCGGCATGTTGCCGAAATTTTGTTAAAAACTTTTTGAAAATATAAGATAATAGATGTTGAAGTATATAATTGTATAAGCACCAAATGAGATTACTTGTTGGAAATCAAACTCAAAAGATGAAACTATGTCCATAATTTTGGAAAATTGCCCATTTAGTGTTATAAGAAATGATGCGATATAAGAAATGCAACCTCATTTAGGGTTATTTTGAGAAATAGTCATTGCAAAATTTAAATGGTAAAGATGTATCTGAGCAGATATTTGTATATGAGACGAGCTAAACAAGTTGTAGTTTTGTTCTTTTGTTGTAAGTTGTTATATTAAATGACAATAATTTATTTTAAAATTGATTGCAACAAATCTTCAGAACAACAATGTATAAAAGACCAGTAAAGAGACAAGAATTATATGTCATGTGAAGTAAAATGTTAAATTAATTACTGTTATTTCATGTGTTCATTGAAGTTTAGACTTGAATTCAATGCTCTGATGTACAAAGTAAGAGTTAGAAATTTATAAAAATAATGAAAAGATGTTCCCAACTTTTTTTTCTTTTTTGCATAAATTTGAAAAATTAGAAAAAGTGGCATTTTTGTAATTATTTAAAAAAATATTTTTACAAGGAAATAGTGCCAAAACATGAATTTTTTGGATTCTGCTCAACTTTTGCAATGAGGAGTAGGCCCATAATCATCATGTTAATAGTGTAAACAAATTTGCTTAAGCCCAACCAACTTATTGGTAGTTGGGCTTGTAATTTGTGGAAGCCCAAGTATTATCAACATTTTATCTTTATTATGATTAACTTCTATTCCATTTGCGAGAGTTACTGTGATATGCGAATGTATACTTAGATTGAGAAAAGATATTAACATTTTTTATCTATAGAAGAAGGAGATGCTATGTAAATTCAGAATTATATGTATTTAATTTTCAATTTTTTTTTTATTTTCTCATTTAATTCTAACTTAAATTTTCATGTGTGTGTGTGTGTAATTTAGAGATATTTCTTCCACTAATTGCATTTAATTTTTTATATATGCTTTTAGCTTTCCAAGATTATGTTTAGGGATAATATTTTATTTATAGTTATACTAGCAGTTTACATATATATATATATATATATATATATATATATATATATATATGTCAAAGAGTTTGGTACCTAACTCTTACTTGACAAATTGCTAAATTTTTTATTGATTTTCCTGCTATCTTTGATATTAAAAGAGTAAGGTATTAGTAATAAAATCTAAATTCAAATCATGGTTTGGTGAGTGATGATACTACTCTATGGGGTCTAGTTGATATTGTCTATAGTAGTCTTTTATTTTGTTTTGTTTTTTTTGTTTTTATTTGAGGACAAACAAAGTTTTAAGTTTGGGGGTGTTTGATGATTGGCATATATTATAATAAATTATCACTTCTTAACTTTAAACTTTAGTATAATTTTATTTATTTTTGTCAATTTTAAGCTTCACTACGGTCATTTAATTTTATTTTAAATCTGAAGAAAAGAAATACCCAAAGTCGTGTTTTGTGATTATTTTAAGTGCATCCGGCTTGACGTGAAGCGTAATTGTGTTTGAAGCTAGGTTGTGCATGGACCATGTGAGAAGCTGTGTGATTTTGAATTTAAAAAAAAAAAACAAAGAAAAAACAGAGAGAGCAATTTTGGATATTAAAGAATATATATATATATATATATATATATATATATATATATATATATATATATATATGTTAGGTGCTATACACTAAGGAGAGGATGGGAACATTAATTTTGAAAAGTCATAATTAGTGGCTAGAATTGAGAGAAGGCATGCGGGCTTTAAGCATTAAGCTTTGGCAGCCCATGCGTAAACGGGAAAAGCTGGGGAGTCTTGGGTATGTGGGGAGGCTTAAAGAAAATGAAAAGAGGCCCACAATGTGACTTACCCATGCAGCAAGCCCATGTGGAGAGAGGAGACGCTGGAGAGTTCTTTAGTTTAGGGTTTTAATGAGATAAATAAAAGGGAATGGGGGGGCTTTTGTTTTTTGGGCCTTTTGAGGCGGCGCTAAAAAGAGAGAGACGCACAGCAGCGTGGGCGAGTCGCTGGCTGCACAAAAGAAAAAAATAATCTGGAAATTTATACCTGCTTTTTTATGCTAATTTGAAGTAATTTTTTCTATATTTGTTTAATTTATTCTAAACTTATTACTTTTAATTAACTGATCATTAATTAAATAATTTTGATATTTTGATTTGCTATCGAAGGGGAAAATTATAGAATAGATATTAGATATTTTAGCATAGGTAAATGTAGAGATCGAAAGGCTTATATGAATCTATGTAATATTAAAATCGTGGGTCTTATGACATTCTTACTTTATTAATTTGCATACTTTTATGTTAAATAATGAATAAGAATGGTTTTCAATTGACTATCCGAAGAGACTTTTGAAAAAAATTGAAGATTTGCTGACAAACAGAGAAAATGAATTTTTATTAGTTAAATTAGTAAAGCATAATGATAAATTAGGTGAAATTCATTTTTTAGAAGTTTTCTTTCTTATTAATTTAATAATTGGTAAATAGTTTTATTTTCCTTTGAATAGTTTTTTAAAAGTAATTTTATTTCAATTTGCACTTACAAAACTCTTATTTTGTTTCCAAATAAAGTCAAGATTAGTATAAATTTGATATTTGTCAAAATTAAATCACCAATCCCTGAGGACGATACTTTTCTCATCATCATTTTATTATAAAACTACGATACTGTGCATTTACAATTTTGCACCGATCACTAACCAATAGCAAAAAGATGGGTGCCTATAATATTTATGTTCCACAAAAGGAAATGGGTGACTTGAGGTTGCGCCCAACCGTCTGGTATATATGGCGCCAATACCTATTGACTATTGAGGCTTTGCAGTTCCAGAATAAATGAAATTCATTGACCATTAATATACCCATATAGTAATCATAGGTATCAAACAATTGATATTCCTTCAGAGGCTCTTCACATGTAGAATTATATACTTTGCAAAAGGATGCATACAAGGGCAGTTTTGGTAGAAGTACGAGAGTTGATGAAAAGATAAATTTAAAAAAGAAATTAAAAAATTTTATGAACTTTCCCTAAAATTTCATTTTTTAGATATCTATACTCCGCCCTTACCTTTTGGCTTTGTCAAGTATTGAGGAAATTATGAACTTTTTTTTTTTTTTATTTTAATAAATCTTGAAGGAGATTATTTAAAATTTTGAAACATTAAGGTAGGTCAGTGAGGCTCACAAAATATTTGAAACCACATCGCATCCTTTTATCCAACTTTAAGGGAAGTTATTGTGAGTAGGACTGTACACGGTTCGGTGCAGTTCGATTTTGGCCAGAACTAAAAATCGAATCGAAATTTTTGATTTTGGGATTTTCGAGCCGAAATCGAAATCAAACCGAATTATGCTTTAATTGAAAACAAAAAATGTGGTGGTTCGGTTGCGGTTTTTCAGTTTTAAACCAATTTTTTTTATAAAAAAAAATAACCTTTATTTTTCATAAAATTATTGAAAATTTATTGAGCATTTTAATTTTTTATAGGGACTCATAATTTTAACAAAATAAAATTTGTTGGACACTTTTAACAAAAATAACTTTTATTTTTCATAAAGTTCTTAAAAATTTATTGAGCATTTTTATTTTCTATAGTGACTATATGGTTATATTACATGTTATATTTTTACTAGTCATATTATATATATCTTATATAAATCAATTTTTCGATTTTTTCTGTTTAGTTTCAACATAAAATCGAAACTGAAACTCAAACCGAAATCGAACTTTTTATTTTTGAAAACTGCGAATAAATTTCCATCCTAAACAAATTTCAAAAACCACCTGAAATAGTATTTTCCTAATTAGAAAAATTTACAGATTTTAAAACCCCCTGGGAGCATATTTTGTACCCTATTTTCTTGATTTTCCTTCTCGATGACTGCAACCAAGGACATGGATTCTTCAGAGTATTGGATTGCCTCAATTATGAGGGAATATCTATATAGTATTTTCATTCTTTCGATTTTTGAAAGAGAGTAATTTTGAAAAACTTATTAGATTTATTTTGAGATAATTTTTTATTAATCTGGTACCGTTCGTAAGAATGGACGCGTAGAGGGTGCTACTACCTTTCCCTCGCATAACCCTACTTCAGAATCCGACTCTAGTGACGCAAACCGATTCTACCCCTAATAGGGTAGCAATCAAGTGTTCTAACTGCATTTTAAAAAGTTAGTGACGACTCCATCACACATCGTTTTTCTACAAAAAAAAAAATCTTTTTCAAAATCGCACATTCATTTTTCCCAGTTCGTAGTCACACCCATTTTTACCGGAGAGCGATTCTTTGGCCAAGTTCGGGACGTCGCGACACATATATTGATGCATCACTATAACGTTCACTTCTTCTAACTCTACCATGAGTTCCTCCCAAAAATCTCAAAGATACCACAAAATACATCTACCTTTCCGAAACCAATCAACTACAATTCACGAGTCATGCTGCTCTTATTGAAATTATATTGCATCTCTTGTGAAATATTGAATTGAGTTGTCATACTGATTGTAAATATGTCTTCTACATGGCTGATGCAGATTTGTGTATTGCATGATAGTAATGAATCTAAGTTCTCGCATGCTCTTATATATAAACTTTTTTTTCAGGTAAATTTTTTTTTGGAAATGTTCACTTTATAGTCGGTCTGCTGTAGAAATTTTGTTAAAAACTTTTCGAAAATATGAGATAATAGATGTTGAAGTATATAATTGTATAAGCACCAAATGAGATAAGTAATGTTTTTGGAACCACAAATAGCTATTACTTGTTGGAAATCAAGCTCAAAAGAGGAAATTGTGTCCATAATTTTGGAAAATTGCCCATTTAGTGTTATAAGAAATGATGTGATATAAAAAATGCAACCCATTTAGGGTTATTTTGAGAAATAGTCATTGCAAAATTTAAATGGTAAAGATGTATCTGAGCAGATATTTGTGTATGAGACGAGCTAAATAAGTTGTATTTTTGTTCTTTTGTTGTAGGTTGTTATATTTAATGACAATAATTTATTTTAAAATTGATTCCAACAAATCTTTAAAACAACAATGTATAAAAGACCATTAAAAAGACAAGAATTAAATGTCATGTGAAGGCAAATGTCAAATTAATTACTGTCATTTCATGTGTTCATTAAAGTTTAGACCCGAATTCAATGCTCTGATGTACAAAGTAAGAGTTAAAAATTTAGAAAAATAATGAAAAGATGTTCCCAACTTTTTTTTTTTCGCATAAATTTGAAAAATAATAAAAAGTGGCAATTTTGTAATTATTTAAAAAATTACTTTTACAAGGAAATAATGCCAAAACATGAATTTTTTGGATTCTATTCAGCTTTTGCAATGAGGAGTAAGCCCATAATCATCATGTTAATAGTGCAAACAAATTTCCTTAAGCCCAACCAACTTATTGGTAGTTGGGCTTGTAAGTTATGGAAGCTCAAGTATTATCAACATTTTATCTTTATTATGATTAATCTTCTATTTCATTTGCTTATAAACGGAATGTATACTTAGACTGGGAAAAGATATTAACATTTTTTATCTATAGAAGAAGGAGATGCTATGTAAATTCAGAATTGTATGTATTCAATTTTCAATTTTTTATTTTCACATTTAATTCTAACTTAAATTTTCATGTGTGTGTGTGTGTAAAAGAGCAAGATAATAGTGATAAAATCTAAATTCATATCATGATTTGGTGAGTGATGATACTACTTTATGGGGTCTAGTTGATATTGTTTATAGTTGTATTTTATTTTGTTTTCTTTTGTTTGAGGGCAAACAAAGTTTTAAGTTTGGGGGTATTTGATGACTGATATATATTAGAATAAATTATTACTTCCTAACTTTAAACTTTGGTCTAATTTTATTTATTTTTACCGATTCTAGACTTCATTACCGTCATTTAATTTTATTTTAAATTTGAAGAAAAAAAATACTCATAGCATACGTTGTGACTATTTTAAGTGTATTTGGCTTGACATGAAGCGTAACTGTGTTTGAAACTGGGTTGTGCATGGGCCATATGAGGAGCCGCATGATTTTGGATTAAAAAGAAAAGAAAAAAAAAAAAAAAAAAAGAGCAATTTTGCATATTTAAAGAAATATATGTATGTATGTTAGGTGCTATACACTAAGGAGAGGATGGAAAAAATTAATTTTGAAAAGTCAAAATTAGTGGCTAGAATTGAGAGAAGGCATATGGGCTTTAAGCATTAAGCTTTGGCAGCCCATGCGTGAAGGGGAAAGCTGGGGAGTCTTGGGTATGTGTGGAGGCTAGAAGAAAATTAAAATAAGCCCACCATGTGACGTATCCATGCGCAAGCCCACGTGGAGAGAGGAGGCGCTGGAGAGTTCTTTAGTTTAGGGTTTTATTCAGATAAATAAAAGGGAATGGGGGGCTTTTGTTTTTTGGGCTTTTGGAGGCAGTGCTAAACAAAAGAGAGACGCAGGAGTGGCTGGCTGCACAGAAGAAAAAAATAATCCTTAGGAGAACAAGGAGGCTACACACGAGTTGTGTGTGATTTTTTTACTTATTTTCCGGAGAAAAGATAAGATGGTGAATTCGTTTATCTGGAATTTAATTTTCAATATGAACTAATTTTCTTTATTTTAGAAAAACGATGTAATCTAGTTTAAAATTATACTTACTTTTCTATGCTAATTTAAAGTAATTTTCTTTTATATTTGTCTGATTTATTTTGAGCTTATTATTTTTAATTAACTAACCATTAATTAAATGATTTTGATCTTGTGATTTGCTACCGAATGGGGAAATTATAAAATAGATATTGGATATTTCAGCATAGGTAAATATAGAGATCGAAAGACTTATATGAACCTACGTAATATTAAAATCGTGGATCTTATGATATTTTTACTTTGTTAATTTGCTTACTCTTATGTTAAATAATAAATAAGAATAGTTTTTAATTGACTGTCGAAAGAGACTTTTGAGAAGAATTGAATATTTGCTAACAAACAGAGAAAATGAATTCTTATTAGTTAGATTAGTAAAGTATAGTGATAAATTAGGTGAAATTGATTTCCTAAAAGTTTTCTGTCTCATTAATTTGATACTTGATAAACAGTTTTATTTTCTTTTGAATAGTATTTAAAAGTGATTTTATTTCAATTTGTATTTTTAAAACTCTTAGTTTGTTTCTAAATAAAGTCAAGATTAGTATAAATTTGATATTTATTAAAAGTAAATTATCAATCTCTAATGACGATACTTTTTTCATCATTTTATTATAAAACTACGATATTGTACAATTACAGTTTTACACCAATCACTAACTAATAGCAAAAAGATGGGTAGCAGTAATATTTATGTTCCACAAAAGGAAATGGGTGACTTGAGGTTGCGCCCTACCGTCTGGTATATATGGTGCCAATACCTATTGACTATTGAGGCTTTACGGTTTCAGAATAAATGAAATTCATCTGACGATTAATATACCCATATAGTAACTTGGAAGTAAGTATAGAATAGTATCAAACAATTGATATTCCTTCACAGGACTCTTCACATGTAGGATTGCATACTTTGCAAAACAAATGATGCATACAAGGGCAGTTTTGGTAAAAGTTCACATGAAAAGATAAATTTAAAAAAAAAAAATTAAATCTTTTATGAACTTTCCTTAAAATTTCATTTTTTAGATATCTATGCTCCTCCCTAACCTTTTGGCTTTGTCAAGTATTGAGGAAATTATTAACTTTTTTTTTATTTTAATAAATCCGGAGATTATTTGAATTTTTGAAACATTAAGGTAGGTCAGTGAGGCTCGTGAAATATTTAAAACCTCATCGCACCTTTTTATCCAACTTTAAGGGAAGTTATTGTGAGTAGGACTGTATACGGTTCGGTTTTGGTCAAAATTGAAAATCGAATCGAAATTTTCGATTTTGGGATTTCCGAACCGAAATTATGCTTTAATTGAAAACCAAAAATGTGGCAGTTCGGCTGCGGTTTTTCGGTTTTAAACTAATTTTTTTTTATAAAAAAGTTAACCTTTATTTTTCATAAAGTTGTTGAAAATTTATTGAGCATTTTAATTTTTTATAGGAACTCATAATTTTAACAAAATAAAATCTGTTTGGCACTTTTAACAAAAATAACCTTTATTTATCATCAAATTCTTCAAATTTATTGAGCATTTTTATTTTTTATAGTGACTATATGGCTATATTGCATGTTATATTTTTACTAGTTATATTATATATATATATATATATCTTATATAAATTGATTTTTCGATTTTTTTCTATTTAGATTCAACATAAAACCGAAACCGAAACTAAAACCGAAATCGAACATTTTTATTTTTGAAAACCGCAACCGAAATCGAAAATCAAAAAACTAAACCGTTTATGGTTTCGGTTTTTCGGTAATTTTTGTACACCCCTAATTGTGAGTAAAATATTTTGTGCGCATAATTGAAATTTTAAGTTTTAAAGTAGAAATAAAAATAATATAAAACTATAATTATTTTTGTTGGATTTTGCTGAATACAAAATTTAAAATTAAAAAGAAAAAGAATGATGAGATCTATAACATGCAGGGCGCCCAACCCACCACGTCTGTTGGTCAACACTGGCCAGACTTTGGAAGGGGTCAAACCCATCTGAAATTTCTTTAATTTATAAAATAACATTTGGAATTTATTTATTTTTTTTGGGGTTCCAAGTTGTCTCAATAATTTTATAGCTTCACCTTCAACTACGCGAGCTAATTAGTGAAGCTCCGCCTAACCCATTTAAACCAACTTGTTTCAATTTTACATCAACACCTTCTTCCCCGAAAAAAAAAAAACAAGAGGGTGAGGTCTGAGGGTTTGGCTTGAAAATTGCAGAAAAAGAATACAAGCAATTTATTTATTGTTTGGTTCACAAAATTAATTGCTTTTAATAAAAAAATATTGATTTTGGGATTCTTTCTTGTTTAATTTACACTTTATAATTATGAGTTCCAATATTAATAGATGGTGCATTTCAATAATATTAGCGCCTTATTTTCATTTAAATAGGTGAGTATCTTTGGATTCTCACCTTGATAAAATTATAATTAAAAAAAAGCATAAATTATTTTTAAAAAATCTATTTCATTATGCATTTTATTTTATTTTATTTATTAATTTCTTCCTCATCTGCTTTTATTATTTCTGTGATACCCCGTGGAAGAAAGATTTAAAAATGATTGATGTTACTATCCATATCAATAAGGTGCACATTTTTTTTCGGAAATCTTTTCATAAAAACTTCATGGTTAAGCGTACTTCACTTTGAGTAATCTTGGGATGATGACCTTCTGAAAAGTTTTTTCAAGAAGTGTGTGAGTGAGAACAAAACACACTGAAAATAACATGTGTTAGTCTGTGGGGTCAGTTATTAGTCCGATAAGGTCCGCCCCCTATTGTCTGAGTCAGGTGGAAGAGGAGAGAAGCAATGTTCCCTGACAGACCCAGGTTCGGGCTTTACAATTTCAGTTGGTCTTTAGTTGTATGTTTTTAACGAGTTGGGTAATTTTTTAATTTTGTTAAAATTTTTTGTAAAATATTATATACAAATATCAAATATGTCATTTTCTAGGTGCCATTCTTTTTTAACTTGAGGATATACTTTTTAAAAGTATAATTATTTTATCTCGTCATTGTCAACGACAAACTAAATATAAAACTGTTATATTCCCCCAAGATAATTAATAATATGCTTCTAATTAAATGTGGAATTCAATATTTTCAAGAATTTTTTATGCTTCAAGGGCCAAGACTTAAAAGAATTACTATGTCAAGAACATCTTAAACTTGCAAACTAAATGCCCCTTTAAAATAATTATTATATTTAAATAATTGTTTTCATTTGTTGGCTCTATAATTATTTATAATCAATTATAATGATGTTTAATTGGGTAATATCGGTGGATGAAAAGGGTGTTTAAATAAATTAAAAATAATTAGATTTGCACAACTTGTATTTTGTGAACATATCAGATAATACAAACTCAAAATGAATTTCATAATCGAAATCTTTGGCTTTAGAAAAATATTAAATTACGCAAGTCTGTAATTAACATGTGGACTCTATTAGATAGGCTCATGTTATCATATAGTACGGTTGTTCACTTTACGTTTTAGGATATAAATTTATTAAAAAAAAATTAGCTTTTCCTTAATAGACTTCAATTTTTTTTCATCAGATTATCTGAACCTATGCTTTTTTGGATCCAATCGTAGATATTACACTGTACTTTTTTTTAAAAATTACATAAGAACTCCAGCCACCAATAAACCCTTCGGACCCCTTAGTACGACATCAAACCTACGGATCAGCGTCTTCTCCCTAGATATCGCTGATCAGGTAAAGTTCGGAATGCGGACACGGCTTCCGTGCATCAGTTGGACGTTCAGTCAACCCGCCTTCCAAGACACATCTCTATTACTATTTACGGTCCCCACTGGCTCATAGAAAAATTTCACCATTCACGATTCCTGCTGACCCACGGAACAAATTCTCATTATTCACGGTCTCCGCTGGCTCATAGAATAAATTCTTACCATTCACAGGTACTATTGGCTCCACACTTTACTCTATTTTTTTTTAGTATTTGTTTGGCTTAGATGAAATCTTTAATATAATACTATCTTAAAAAAATTCATTATTGGGATGGACCAAAATCTTCTCCAATACGAATAGTAGGAGCATACGAATCAACTTAGCCGACCATAATTCAGGTGGTCCCATTGTGTGAAGGAGAGAAACACCGGACCACCTTGGTCCTGCGCGTACCTGATATCTTCCGTCACGGGTGACCCACGCCGTGATGAGTCGTGACTGGTAATGGGGAACCTGTAAAAGCGGAGCGCAAATCGCGACCGTTGATGGGATCAAACTCGCCGATTTCTTCGGGCCTCGATAGTTTTTCAAAGTCTTCCTCATGCCTCCTCAAGTCACCGCCAAGTGGGAACTCAAGATTGGCTGAGAGGATTGTGCAATGGGTATGGACTCAACTGTCTGTGTTGAAGAAGGCCCATAAAGTCAATCAATCATATATTGGACCAATTGCAGTGTGGACCCACCTCTTAAAGTCTTATATGATTTTTTTTTGCACGTGTCACTTTTGAGAAAATTTTAAAAGGTCTTTACGGCAGTTGTAACTTAAGATAAGTTCTTTTAATGATTCGCTACTATAGCTAATATTTATTGCAATAAATATGTTTTCAGAATCATTTTTAAAAAAAATTATTTAAATAAATTTAAAAAGCATTCTAGAATAACTTTAGACGCTTATAATTGATACTATTTGTATCAGGATTGATTTTATAAATATAAAAAAAATTAAAAACTATCTTATAATTTAAAAAGTATATTAAAAGATAATCATATATTATTTTATTATGCATTATAATATATTAATTATTAATGGAACATAATTAAATTTTGAAAGAAAGAAGAAAAATCATTTATTAATATAAATTAATATTTAAAATTAAAATTATTAATTTAATTAATAATATTATTTTAACATAAATTAATATAATAATATGTTATAAATATATATTAAGAACAAGATTATTATTAATCAAAAATTATATTTTACTTTTTTACTTAACAAAAATATATAAATATTAATTAAAAATAATTGTTAAAATAATTATTAATTAAATTTTTAATTAAAAATTAATCATATATTATTTTATTATGTATTATAACCCATTAATTACTAATAAAATATAATTAAATCCTGAAATAAATAACACGAACCATTTATAAATCTAAATTAATATTCAATAATTTAAAATTTTAATTTAGTTATTAATACTATTTTAAACATAAATTTAATGTGATAATCATATGTTATAAATATACATTAATAACAAGATCATTGTTAATTAATAAATAATATTATATTATTTTAGCTTTATAGAAAATATTTAAATTTTAAATAGAAAAAATAATATAATTGTCATTTAATTTTTAAATTATAAAAATATTAATATTTTTATTAAAATAAATTTAAAAATACATATTGAAAGTTAAGGTGTAATCTCAAGAGGAGAGTGAATTGGGTTTATAAAATTTTTTTTATTCTTTAGAAACTTCTTTAATCAATCCTTTCTTTACTCACAAACAAAGTTGGTTTATAATCATCACAAGTTCAGTGGAAAATTAATTAAGTTATAAATATTTATAAATGAGTGTAGGTATACTAACTTGAATACTTTGTGAACTTTCAGATATTTTTCCAGCAATTCAATTCAACCAAGATGATCAAAACAAGATACACATGATAGATTGATTCTAGCAATGCTTTCAAGATTCAGCACTTTAATAACTCAAAGTAAAGATTGAAAATGTATGCTTACTAATAAAAAGCCCTGTATTAATTCATTTGATTTCTCATTATGATGTGCCATATGAAATCCAACACTCTTTTCAAAAACTAAACTTTAAATAAATTTTCAGTTAATGAGTCTTGGGTGTTAACCAATCAACGTACTCCCTTACGATATCCGCAATTCGTATTGATCAACCGACGTATTTCCTTTTGGTTTTCGTAAATCTCAAAATCAAATTAATCTTTAGTTTATTTAATATCCAATTCTGCAGTGTATATGATCAAAAAATTAAATTCAACCACGCGATTAATATATGCTGGAATTTAAAGAGAGTAAGAAAAGAGAGTGACACCACATTTTTTACGAGGCTCGACTTATCCTCAGCCTATGTCTTCGCCTTAGGCAAATACCACCTAAGGATTCCATTATAGTACTCCTTTCCAGGTGGAGCAAACCGGTACACCCCCTCCTTCAATTAGGCTAAAGTGTGCCTCTCCAAAGGATACCCCACTCTTGGTCCAACAACGATTCAAGAACCTGAACCGTCTACAAAAACAAAGAACAATATTTTGTGTACAAAGACACTCTTAAACGTAGCTAATTAGTACAACAATTCAGAATTAACAATATACTTCAATTCAAAGTAATAATTGAAAGAATTAGAAACTTTAAGAAGTATATCACCATAAGCCTTCTTTCTAGGTTGAACGAATTAGGAGTAAGCACAGAATTGTTCAAGAAATTCGTAGCAAAACCTTAGTAGAAGATTTTAGAACTTGTTTGCATAAGAGAGCTTTAGAAAGTATTGAAAACTTTGAGAGCAAAAGTGTAACGACCTAGAAAAATTATAATATTTAAATAATAAAAGGAAGAGAGAAAAGGAAAATTAAAAAGGGCACAAAGTAGGTCTTTGCGCTCATCGACGACGTGGTATTTTGGGCTCGTCAACGAAGGTGTGGTTCGTCAACGAGAAAATTCCGAAAGAGGATTTGGGTGATTCTGAATTTCGTCGACGAAAAGAGAGTTCGTCGATGAACTGTCTTATTGACCTCGTTGACGAGGTGATGTGACTCGTCAATGAAGGCCAGTGTATAAGTATGCTAAAACCGGATTTTTTAATAGAAATTACGGGAGAAACTCCTTGTCTCTCTAGATTTTCATTCCTCATTCCTTCTCTCTAAGATCTCGGATCGGATTCTCACCGGTTTGACGATCAGAAACAGCCACGACACTACTGGAGAAGTTCTTTGCATATCTACCGGAGTAAATTATTGGTGGGGCTAGTTTGAAATCCATCCCAAATTCAGGGTAAGGCTTTCTACTCAATATTTGACTTCTTGACAGTTGTAGAAAGCGTAGTTCGCGTCGAAATACTGAAGTTTAGTTCTAGAAAATATCATTTTCAGGGTGTTGACCAGGGAACCCAACGGGTGTTGAGTTGATTGTTTTAGGGGCTTTCTCAGGAATCAGGTAAGGGGATAAAATAAGTTAGTTATCTTATGTAAATGTATGTATGTTATTACAACATCTTATTTCAGGAAAATAAATATATTTATATATGCTTTATGTTCGGGAAATACTGTTGTAAAAGATGATATGTTTAATATGTATAAAAACCTATTTCGTGTGGTATGAGTGAAATTTTATAATGAAATACTGTTTTATGGAAATATGATAAAGATATGGATTTTTATAATGAAAAATCAGCATACGGCCGAGAAATTTATATGATTTGCCGACGTACGGGCCAAGCTATGGATATGATTTTCCGGCGCATGGGCCGAGCTATAGATATATTTGTCAGTGTACGGGCCGAGCTATGGTTATGATTTTTCGGCGTACAGGCCGAGTTATGGTAAAATATGAAATATCGGCGTACGGGCCGATGATTTTCATGATATACGTATATATGAAAAATGATATGATGATATTGATTTGGTAATTAATGGTATGAAATATCCATGTATCATAGTTTCATTATATGTTATATGTTATCAGAACCTGGTTAGCTTGGTTTAGACTAGCACTTGTACGATACCGCTGCTCTGTGTTCGTGATCATCACGATATTGTGTTAATGTTGCTGTACGGAGTAGCGTGAGGACAGATAGTCGATGTGGTTTTAAGAAGTGTGAGCGCCCCTGGTGTACGGACCAGGTCTGGCAGACCCATTGGACTTATAAACTGTACTTTTGACTTGGCAGTGGTCGGCCAACCATTGTCAGGTCCGGCCTTTGGGTCACACAACTCAGTCATGTGGGGGTAATACATGACAACAGCCAGCTAACCTACTAGGATTGTTTTCGTATTATTACTATATGAGATGATTTATGCTATGAAAATTCAGTATGTTCTGCCATGGTATATTTATACATGTTTTTCCCAAAAATGATATAGACATATTTACTTGATATGCTTATATATGCTTTTATATATAGCACGGATAAACTTATGTTGTCACATACTAGTATTAGTTTATTTCCCTTACTGAGAGGTGTCTCACCCCGAATTACATGAAATTTTCAAGAGCCCCTGATAGGAGAGTGGATAAAGCTCCGCTGAGATAGTATTGTGGATCTGCCCTTTTTGAAGGGTAAGTTTTGGTAGGGACAGATGGATTTTGTGGAAAATGTCCCTGGGACTTTCTTTTGGAATGTATATACTTAAATACAATGGATGTAGTAACTCTGATGTTGGAATGGATGATTTTGTATTTATGATATTATGATTTTATGTTTCTTTCTACTTAGGCTTCCGTTTTGTGTATCTGTTATATCCCTGGTACCCATGGGTCCAGATGGATTATGAGCTACTGGATTTATTATATTGGTTTTATTATAAAAGGAATATATATATATATATATATATATATATATATATATATATATCTGTGTGTGTGTGTGTGTGTGTGTGTGTGCGTGTGGAAATTAAGCAGGTCATTACAAAGAGAGCTAGATTGTTGTAATTGCTTGGTGTGTTTAATCCTTAGCCTTGGGGGGTTATTTATAGATTAAAAATCAAGTCTATGCCGTGTTCTCCAAGTGACTTGGAGTGTTTTCCAAATTTTTATAACGGTTGGAATTTAAAAAATTAAATTTGGAAAGTGCTTGTTATGTTTAATTTTCAAAAACTTGAAGAGTCGGTCAACTAGAAATTTAAAGTCAGTCGCCTAGATCCATTTAAAACAGAGATTTTCAAAGGCAGAACTGAGTTAGTCGACTAAAAAATCAGGAGTCAGTCACCTAGGTCCTCTCGGGTTAGTTCAAAAATGGTTCAAAAAATGATTCAATCGCCTAGGAAAACCTTCCCAATCGCTGGAAAGACCAGAAAACTGTTTTTTGAGTTTTTTCTTCCAAATTCTTTTTGCTCTTTGCTTTCCCCAAAAGAAGTTAACTCTTTTGAAAAAAAATATTTTCTAGGGTTTCTCAAAACATGGTCTCTAAGTCTCTGTGATTCCTAATGAGCTTCAAATCCAAATAATTTATCATTTTGAATGAAGTACTTACATAGACTCTTTTAAGACTTAAGCACTCTAAGCAGTAAGTCTTCATGTGTTGCTTCCATTCTTCATTTTGAATTTGGTTTTAAGTTTCATCTATAACTTCATACTTCAATATACTTCAAGCTTTATTAGATCATCTTTGAATCCATGCTTTAATACTCTTTAAGCTTCATAATACTCTCTAAGCTTCATTTGATCATCTTTCTTTGGAGTATAAGCTTTCAATAATCCTTATGAATACTTGACCTTATATTCACATACTTGAGTCCTGAAATATCACCACTTAAGCAAATATGTTAAGTTCTTCTGATTTGTTATCATCAAAACAAGATTTTAAGCCTTGTAAGGCCAACACATATTATGCAACGACCCGCCTAATTTACTACATAATCAACCATATTAAACATCATTAACTTAAAAACATAATAAAGTCAACCCAAACCCATGGGTAACGGGGATACACCTGTCATACACAGCGGAAACCTAATCAGTAGTAAACATAAATTTCAACCACTCAACCATATAACACAATGTACCAAAGTACCTACATTTCACCATATACTGTTTAAATATACAATCCTCAAAATCACCAAAAGATGAAACTAGGATCTAATACCAAAAACCAGCTGATCCTAACTCAAAACTTATCCTCCTAGCGGGGTAGTAAAAATTGTCTCAACAGCGAGCTCGATCTGACCGTTGTTCTGGGTTCCCTGAAATGGTTTAAGCTGGGGTGAGACACCTCTCAATAAGGAAAATAAACTAAATACATTTGTGTGGCAACATGAATATTTAGTGTTATAATAAATATACAATACATGTCACATGCTTGAAAACACTAATCATATCATAACTGAGTAAACATATAATTTCATAGTTTTACTAAATCATATTGTATTTCATTGTTTATAAAATCATCTGATATAATTGGTAATTCTGAAATTTACCTAGGATGAATAGCTAACTAATGGCACGTATTACCCCTCATGATGGGTTGTGCAGACCGAAGACGGGATCCGACAATGGCTGGCCAACCACTGCCGAGTCAAAAATATCTGTAAGTACGATGGGCCCGCCACACCCTGGTCCAGACTGTCAGGTGGACGTCTACAAATCTACACTAAAAACCACATCAACTATCCATCTCCCACCCCCTCTACTAGTAAGGGCGGTTAACACAAGTCTGAACTGAATTGAACTGTATAGCTACGGTACTATGCTCCTGATAACTGATCTGAACTATCATATGGGTTCTAATAACATATAATACATGATAATATACTATTTTAACATAAATAGATTGATAGCATTTTCTGAATTCTGTTATAACATAAATAATTACGGTCTTGCGCCAATTACATTCATAACTACGGCCTTGCACAGAAAACATGCATAACTACGGCTTTGCGCTAGCTATCAATCACGGCCTTGCGCCGAACATATCACACATACTGATCTGAATCAATGTACTATTTATCATATATTCTGAAATCATAGTTTATTGTATTATCATGTTATTCCTGAAAATAACTTAAACATGTTTTTTCTGTAAAATTGACTTAAAATAATACAATATGCGTAAAATAATATTCATGCCATGCAAACTGAGTAAAATCATGAATTCTGTTCTGAAATCACATTTCTTGACATCTCATACTTAAAATACAAATTCCTGTGTAATAGTAGTATTTTCCCATATATACATTTTCACAAATATGCTTATATATAATACATGCTTTATGAACATAAACCTGCTATTAAATAATAATAATTTTCATGAAAAATTACTGTTTTAGTTTACTCCCTTACCTGACTACTAAAAAACCCCTATAATGTCTAGTCCTACACCCGCAGGGTTCCCCGTTCAATACTCTGAAAACAATATTTCCCTGAACCAAACTTCAGTATTTCTTCGAGTATTACATTTTCTACAACTGTGGGAAAGCCAAATGTTAAATAAAAAGTCTTACCCTGAATTTGGGATGGAGTTCAAGTTAGCCCCACCAACGATCCATTCCAATAGACTTGAAGAGAACTTTCTTAAGAATGTTGTGACGGCCTTGGATCGTCAAACTGGCAAGAATCCGGCCCAAAATCTTAGAGAGAAGGGGGAGGAGGGGACAAATAGGAGAGAGAGAGAGAGAGAGAGAGAGAGAGAGAGAGAGAGAGAGAGAGAGAGTTTTCACGTGATTTCTGTAGAGAAAATCAAGTTTAGGCTATTTATACATCTACACTCGTCGACGAGTCACATCACTTCGTTGAAGAGGCCATGAAGGAAGTTCGTCAACGAATTCTCATTCCTAGTAGACAAAATTCTGAGCTAAAAGTAGCCTCTCGGTATCTACTCGTCGATGAGACACGTGTCCCAATTGACGATCCCCTCAAGCGTGTTCGTCGACAAACGTGTTGCGTTCGTCGACAAGACCCCTGTTACATTTCAAATTCAATTTTTTTTCTCTCTTCCTTCTATTATTTAATTAATATAATTCCTTCAGGTCTCTACATTCTCCCCTCTTTAAAAAAATTTCGTCCTCAAAATTTACTATCCATATGCTTCACCATTCCCTAAAAGATAAACAGTCTACTTATCTTATTACTTACCTTCACTTATAGCGGAGGAATATCATGGTTACATTCAAAGTTCTGGGAAATTACATATGTAAAATAAAATTCTCCCAAAACCAAAATACTACTTACTAACTAAACTAATACGTACACTTACTAACCTACAAAGAAACATTACATATTATTACACTTTTCTTATTATAACTGAACTCCATTGAATAACTACGGAATTTCTGCTTTATCTATTCCTCGAGTTCCCAAGAAGCTTCTTCTATTGCGTGATTTCTCCATAGGACTTTTACTAGAGGAATCTTCTTATTACGTAATTCTTGTTCTTTCCTATCCAGAACCTGTATTAGTACCTCCTTATAAACCAATGAATCACTGAGCTCTAATTCACCATAACTGATTACATGAAAAAGGTCTGGGACGTATTTCCTCAATATGGAGACATGGAATACGTCGTGTATTCTAGATAACACAGATGGTAAAGCTAACCTGTAGGCAATCGGCCCCACTTTCTCTAAAATCTTAAATGGGCCAATGAACCTAGGGTTAAGTTTACCTTTCTTCCCAAATCTCATAACCCCTTTTAAACGAGCTATTTTCAAAAACACATGATCACCAATATTAAATTCTAATTCCCTGCGGTGGTTATTGACGTAACTCTTCTGTCAGCTCTGAGCTGCACTGGTTCTATCTCTGATGAGCCAAACCTTATCATACGCTTGCTGCACTAATTTTGGTCCCACAATGTGCCGCTCACCCATCTCGTCCCAATATAAAGGAGAACAACATTTCCTACCATAGAGCGCCTCAAACGGTGCCATGTCAATGCTGGCCTAATAATTGTTATTGTATGCAAAATCCACCAGTGGCATGAACTGAGTCCAGCTACTCCCAAAATCCAGCACACATGCTCGAAGCATATCTTCTAATATATGTATCATCCTTTTAATCTGCCCATCTAACTGAGGATGGAACGCCGTGCTGAAAGATAACTAAGACCCAAGAGCCTCTTGAAAATCTACCTCACGATCAGGTGGTAAGCCTGGTAGCTCATTTGGAAACACATCCGTAAACTCTTTTACTACTGGCGTACTAGTGAGCTTCAATTCATTCCCTGTCATTTCCTTCACAAAGGCCATTAATCCTTGACAACCACTTAGGAGTAGTCTCCTCGCTTGTATAGTTGAAACTAACTAAGGTAGGGATTGCACTCGCGACCCTATAAACCTGAATTCTGGTCTTCCTGGAGGTTTGAATATCACTTCTTTTGAATGGCAATCTATACTAGCAAAGTTAGATGCTAACCAATCCATGCCGAATATGACATCAAATCCTTGCATGTCCAGCACTATCAAATCAGCAAACAAAATTCTCCCCTAGATATCGACTAGATAGCCACAGAGCACCCTACTACACCTCACTGCTGACCCAGTCGGTGTAGTTACTAACAGTTCGGTGTCTAATAACTGTGTTTCTACCCCACGCAATCTAATTCACTCCATAGATACAAACGAGTGTGTGGCTCCTGAATTAAATAATACAATAACTTTAAACGAAAGCATGCTAACCATACTTGTCACCATGTCGCCAACTATCTCAGTATCACCTGACGTCAAAGAATAACTAAAGCCATATTTTTCTGTTGGCCTCCACATGGTGCCCGATAGCCTTCCCGAGCAAGTCTAGGAGCGGGAGCAGCACCAATCTAAGCCTGATAGTCTCTCATCATATGCCTTGACTCCCCACATCAATAGCAAATATCTCGCCCGACACGACACTCGCCTGGATGTCTTTTCCCACAAGTCAGGTAAGCTAGAAAAGGTTGCATACCTTGAAACCCATGACTCCCCGACTCCTGCCTCTGATCTCTATAGTAGCCAGCTCTCTTCCACGAACCATGACCCAACCCCTGCTGGGAACCAAAAGGCGGGGATCTCTTCCCCTGTCTCTGCTCCTCAGCCTCCAACCACTCTCAGCTTCTGCAATAGTTGCTCTATCTACCAGCTCGGCAAAATCATGCAATTTCAGTATCGACTCTTGCTTATAAAATTCTCTTCTCAGACCTCTTTCAAACTGTCTTACCTTCTTCGCCTCGTCTGGAATAATGTACGGGGCGAAGCGAGATAGCTCAATGAACCTCGCCGCGTACTGGTGCACTGTCTGTTGTCTCCACTTCAGATTAAGGAACTCCTCAATATTGGCTTCCCTAGACAAGGCTGAAAAATACCTATTGAAAAATATCTCCTTAAATCGCTCCCATGTCATCTCTATAGGCACTGTCCTCTGCTGCTCTAGGAGTTTCACTACCGTCCACCATCTCTCAGCTTCCCTAGTTAATTTATACGTAGCAAACAACACCCTCTGCTCCTCAGTACACTGTAGTACTGCAAATACTTTTTCGATCTCCTACGCCCAATTTTCAGCGACTGCGGGATCAGTTCCTCCTGAGAAAGCCGAAGGATTTATCTTAATAAACTTTTCATTCGAATTGTCGTGGCCTACAAATAGACTACCCTGCTCTATGGAGTTTCTAGCAATTTCGGTCATGACTTGCTGAGCCACGCTGCACAGTACTGCATATGAATCACCACCCGTAGCGCCCGAGGGGTCAGCACCCTCAGTATCACTAGCAAGGGCGCTACTACCTCCACGGTCCATCTTGAAAAGACAATAAACTTAGCTTAGGACCCTATTACCGTACCATACCATCTAGTTAGTATATTATATCCTTAACTAATTCATCATCTCTGATTTTAATTCAAGGTTCAAACTTGCAACCTAGATACCGAACCCGATGAAAGTTTACTATGGCTTTCCTGAAATCGTCACCCTAAGAAAGACACACAAACCATCATGGAAGTCCTACATCTAGACTATAATACAAACCTCAAATTCCCTTATCCTATACTTTGGTATTGTTACTGCTGCATTCTAGAGTTTACAGAATCTAGTATCCTAAGCTCTGATACCAATGTAAAACCCCAGAAAAGGGCTATACAAGATTAGTGGGGTAATTCCCAAAAAAATAAATAATAATAATAATAATAATTAAAATTTTTTTATATTTATTAATAAAATATATTATTATTAATATTAATTAAATATTATTTTATATATATATATATATATATATATATCTAACCATCCTAAAGCTTCTTTGAAGCTTCAAGATCCCTCTAAATTTTAGATTTGCGCAGGAACAGCCCCCCTTTAGTTTCTTTATCTTTCTCTCTTCTCTCGTTCTCTCTCCCTCTCTCCTCAATTCTATGACAGATTCTCGCCCAATCAGAAATCGAAAGATACCGCTGAACTCCATTCTCCGCTGCCGTCATTTCTACCGGAGCGGATTGGTGGTAGGACGTAGGCGTATCTCATGAGGTAAGCCAAATTTTGCTTTTATCTCAATTTCTTGCAAATTATAAGCTCATTTAACGATCGGACACCACTACGAGAATCTATGAATAATTCTCTACATATCTAGCGAAACGAATTTCTCGTGGGGTTGTCGTGGGCATAACCCCAAATTTGGGATAAGGGGATTATTAAGGTGCTTACTATCATTTAATTGGTGTTAATTTAGAAATACTAAATATTAAACATCTGAAATTGAAGTAGGATTTTCGAAATTTAGGACCCGGGTGAGCGCCGGGGGTGTAATTTCGGGACCCGCGGGTGTAATTCAAAAAATTAAGTGGGGGGCGTTAAATGTTAGTTTAAATGTTAATTTGGAGTATATGGAGCCTAGAGAAGGTTAGATGAGTATTATTTTGAGAAATAAGTTAATTAATCTGGGAAAAAATGCAAATTGCAGGAGTTGAGTTTTGGGCACCAAGGGCATAGGAGTTGGATCCTAACGAGACTCTCAATAAGTCAAATAAGGGGAGTAAATTATAACAATATTTTTAGAACTACTATTTGAATTAATATGTGAAAATGAGCATATGGTATTTTGTCTGAAAATTATTATGATGTAAATATTAGATAAATTGTGTGGCATTTGAGTAATATTAAATTGTGATATTTTGGTGTGTTGAAATTAATATGTTATGAATATTAGATGAGAACTGTGTGGCATATCACGTGTATTGAAAAATATAAAATATAACAATGAGTAATTCATGAGAAAATATTGAAATGAGAATTATTATTGTGATTAGTGGAAAATAATGAAATATGGTATTTATATGTGAGTAAAAATGGTTTGCATGAAAAATGAGATTTTGCGAATTACTGAAATAGGTATTTTGAGAAATGTTGAAATACGTGAAACACGATATATACTATTATGAGATGATGAAATGTGTACAGAAAAAGATGAGAACATTTATATTGAGATGAATTGAGATATACTGAAATGAGAATAATGATGTATATTGATATGGAAATACTGAAATATGAAAATAGGAAATATGAATACTGTAATATGGAATTGAAATATGATTGATGATATACCAATACTGCATAATAATTGTGAGTAGGTGATATTCCTTTCCTACTGATACCGTTGGGGAGGTATGCTTAGTATGGAGATTGTGTGTGTGAAGTTCCTATTGATGCCATTGGGGAGGTATGCTCAGTTAGGAGATTGTGTGTGTGAAGTTTCTACTGAGGCCGCTGGGGAGGTATGCTCAGTAGGGAGATTGTGTGTGTGAAGTTCCTACTGATGCCATTGGGGAGGTATGCTCAGTATGAAAATCGTGAATGTGTTGAGAGTTGGAATTACGTAATCTATTGTTTTATGTTAAGTACATAAATGTGAATTTATATATACATAAATATGTAATGAGTTAGAAGATGAAATGATTATAAGAAATGAAAGAGTGTGTGTTTTATAACATAAATAATGGAAGCGACGTAAAACTCTCCGCCTGAGGGTTTACTGAGTAAAGTGAGTGCCCTGATAGGTATCAGATGTGGTCATACTTGGCTACATAATGTATTAAGGCAGAGGGAAGCTACCTGTATGGGCAGGTAAACTTCTCTATTCTTAGGAACTTCGCGGGTAAATATGTGTTGGAAATGATTGAATTTGAGAAATAGTTTTAAAGCTTATAAAAGCTTGTGTTGTATATCTATATGATTATAAGAATATGTTTATCAGTGTATTTTTCTCACATGATATGTTGACTTGAAAAGTAAAGTGTGTTAAAACTAAACTCGTATTGCCACACACTGTAAATAATTTATTCTTTCTTACTTAGATGTGTCTCACCCAAATTATCTAAATTTTTCAGAGAACAGGGATAGGACAGGTGATAGAGCTCCGTGACCATAGGGAGTTGGGACCTTGACATACAGGATGAGCTTTGTACTATGAGAGGTGTAATTCCCCTATACTTGAGTTGTTTTTTGAGTATGGGGTGGTGATGTTTATATATATGTATGTTGATACTTTGAGTATTGTATTTTGACTGTTATGTATATACCGTCTTTCGATGTTAGGTTGTATGAATGAAATAACTTTTTACCCGGTACCTAATGCGGGTCGGGTCATATGAATGGTAATAGGGTTGTTGACGTAGCCGATTTATGGATGTTGTTGATCACGAGTGAATATTTATCTATTATTGAAAGAAAAAAAAATGTATGAAAATCAGGGCGTCACAACCAAATTGTAATGACCTGCCTAATTTACTACATAATCAACCATATTAAACATCATTAACTTAAAAACATAATAAAGTTAACCCGAACCCGTGGGTAATGGAGATACACCTGTCATACACAGCGGAAACCTAAGCAGTAGTAAACATAAATTCCAACCACTCAACCATATAACACAATGTACCAGAGTACCTACATTTCACCATATACTATTTAAATATATAATCCTCAAAATCACCAAAAGATGAAACTAGGATCTAATACCAAAAACCAGTTGATTCTAGCTCAAAACTTACCCTTCTAGCGGGGTAGTAAAAACTGCCTCAATGGCGGGCTCGGTCCGCCTATCATTCTAGGTTCCCTGAAATGGTTTAAGCTGGGGTGAGGCAACTCTCAGTAAGGGAAATAAACTAAATACATTTGTGTGGCAACATGAATATTTAGTGCTATAATAAATATACAATACATGTCACATGCTTGAAAACACTGATTATATCATAACTGAGTAAACATACAATTTCATAGTTTTACTAAATCATATTGTATTCCACTGTTCATAAAATCTCCACTGTTCATAAAATCATCTGATATAATTAGTAATTCTGAAATTTACCCAAGATGAACAGCTAGCCAATGTCACGTATTACCCCCCATGACGGGCTGTGCAGCCCAAAGGTGGGACCCGACAATGGCTGGTCGACCACTGCAGAGTAAAAAATATATGTAAGTACGATGGGCCCGCCACACCTTGGTCTGGATTGTTAGGTGGACGTCTACAACTCTACATTGAAAATCACATTGACTATCCATCTCCCACCCCCTCTACTAGCAAGGGCAGTTAGCACAAGTCTAAACTGAACTGAACTGTGTAGCTATGGTACCGTGCTCTTGATAACTGATTTGAACTATCATCCGAGTTCTGATAATATATAATATGTGACAATATACTATTTTAACATAAATAGATTGATAACACTTTCTGAATTCTATAATAACACAAATAATTACAGCCTTGCGCTGATTACATTCATAACTGTGGCCTTGCGTCAAAAACATGCATAACTGCAGCCTTGCGTCGGCTATCAATCACGACCTTAAACTGAACATATCACACATAATGACTTGAATCAATGTACTGTTTATCGTATATTCTGAAATCATAGTTTACTATATTATCATGTTATTCCTGAAAATAACAGAAACATGTTTTTTTCTGTAAAATTGACTTAACATAATATAATATGCATAAAATAATATTCATGCCACACAAACTGAGTAAAATCATGAATTGTAATAACAAAAAAAAAAATGCGTAGAATAATGATAATTTAGTTAGTATCAAAACGAAAATGTTTCTCTATTAGGATCCTTGATTCCATGTTTGATGCTTAAGAAAGACCTTGTCTAAGCGAGTGCTTAGAGACAATTGCAGTTCAGTCGATTCCTGGAGGTCGGCTTAGTCAAAATGGAATTTCATAAGATAAACAGGGTAGACGCTATTTGTATACGTAAATAAGTACATAAAATAATGTTTTGACTGACATAATTGGTGGAAATATATGATAAAATAATAACAATATAGGTATCCTATGCGGGGCCCACAAGATTGTGTGGGGCCCACATAAGTCCCGAAACTATGTGGGGGTCCACATGAGTTTCGAAACTGTGTATGACTCATAAAACCGTATGAGGACTATTAGAATTATGTAGGACCCACTTGGGTCTCAAAGTTGTGTGGGACCCACATGAGTTTTCAAAATTCAAACTTAATTCTTTTAAAATAAATAAATAAATACTAAAACATAACTTAAAAACAATAACAATGATAGTAATAATGATTTTTAAAAAATAAAAAAATATTAAAAAAATTAATTAATTAAGTAAATTAATTAAATAGGAGTTTTGGCAAGCACTCCCATTTCCCCCACATGATCCCCATCCCCATCCCATACTTAGCCCATACCTAGCTCATCTCATACCCATTCCTTAATTTAAGAATAATTATAATTTCACCCCTCCCCACACTTTTACAAATTCAATTTTCTTCCCCAAAATTTTCCTATAAATAGGAAGCTCTCAACCTTCATTTTTCACAAAAAATTTCCAACGAAAGAGAAGGATTAGTGAGTGAAAGAATTAGTGGTGAATGGAGAATTTTTACTATAATTAAAATTCTCACTCACCCACTCTTTCCGATCTCATTTTTTAGAGATATTCATTGTGTTCGTAGCACAAGGTAAATGAAGAGGTAAGTAAATTTGATTATGTTAAATTTTCATTTAAAATTTATACTCGAATTTATTTATAAGTAAATTTCGATTATGTTACTTAGTTTTATAGAATTCTCTTGAGTTTATTTTTATGCATATTTAATTATACTAGTTTTAATCTTTAATATTCTTGCAATTATTTTTTGATTAAGAAATGTTCTAATCCACTTGGGTAATTTTTAGCATTTGTTTCTATTCAATATATATTTTGAACACAAAAATTATGTGGCATGAGTTTATTTCTACGTTGCATGTTTCATGAAAATATGAGTAAAGATGAAATTTTCACGATATTATTTTAAATTGTATAAATTATAATAAGATGATTTTAAAACCCCTTATGACAAAGGAAGTTCAAAGTTACAGATACTCGGTACCATAACTTAAAGTTTAAACGGATCAGAGTGCACCCACACTATTTACAGAGGGGTTTTATATGTTAGTAGATTTCTCCTGAGTGCAGACCTAGTTCCGGATCAGAACTTAATAAGGAAAATCTCACTTAATGATTATGTACATTGATTTAGTTTGGTCGGCCAGCCAGTTAAGTCCAGTCTTCGGACTGAACAACTCAGCCATAAGAGTAAACATGACTTACGGCTAACAGACCTAAGGTTGGTTTTTACAAAATATGTTTATATATATTTAATTACGTGTATAGAGTTATTGATGATTTGAAGGAAAAATATATGTTTATATGAAAAAGGGTCATTCTTGTGCCTAAATGATGATCTAAAGGAAACGTATAAAGAAAAGTATATATATATGTATATAATTAAATATTTGTACAATTTTAAAGTTAAAAGTTTAATTTAACAGTCATAGTATATGGTTATTAAATTTTACTATTATAGTTGATGGTAAAAGTTTTATACAGAAATTTTTAAATTTACATTTATTTTAGAAGTAGTTTTAAAGTTATAGTATTAAATATTATTTTACGAAATTTTAAAAACTCATTCTGGCTACACACTAATAATAATCTTATATACTTATTGAGCGTCGTCTCACTCCAATCATGTTTTTATATTTCAGATAACTCTAAAGGACATATCGAAAATCAGGCATAGCAAGCATACGGGTGGGAATATGATAGAAAAATAAAACTTGATTAAAAATATTAGTATAATGCTAGATAATTATGTTTGCGTAATTTTTCTTCTTTTGGAATAAATGATTGTAATATGGTTAATTAGTGCTTTGGTTTAATAATAATTGAGTTTATTTACTTCCACTATAAATCAATGGTAAAAAGTAAATATCTCAGATCCTTCGGGGTTGGGGTATTACATTTGGTATCAGAGCAATAGGTTATAGGTTCTGTAAACTTTAAGAAATAATTTTACCAGAGCATAGGCATAAAACATGATGTAGGTAAGATTGGGTAAACTATGATATTTTTCTTTTGCCCATAACTTTGATTAAACTTTAAATATAAGGTTATGATTTTAAAATAACTCTAGTCCTTTCCCTCAGAATGGACCCGAAGAATAACAACGTGAGTGTTGAAGGAAACGAGAATAATATGGGGACTTGCAATAGAGAAGACATCAATGCTATTACGGTGTTGCGTGATATGGCACAAGTCATGGCAGAATTTCTACTAAACTCCAAGGATCGGAATAGTCCACTAACCTAAGAAGGTTGTATGGTTGAACAGTTCAATCAAATGCACCCTCCGACTTTTGAGGGAAAAGTTGATCCAATTGCTACAGAAGATTCGCAAGCAATGGAAGAAATACTACGAGTCCATTGCACGGATGAACAAAAGGTGTTATATGCTGCCTATAAAACGACTGGTGCGGCCAAACGCTGATGAAACTCAAAAAAGTTACTCCTAGAGGAAGGACCAAATCCAACAATCCTTACGCGGGAGTGTTTTAAGGAAGTCTTCTTTAAACGATTTTTTCCAAAAACCACCAGAGATGCTAAGGCCAAGGAGTTTTTGGAGTTAAAAAGGGAAATATGAACGTACAACAATATGTAGCAAAATTCATTGAATTATCCCGATTTGCATCATATTTGGTTCCAGATGAATTAAAGAAAGCCCAAAAATTTGAAGAAGGCTTGAACTCAAGGAATTATGAAATAGTAACAGTATTTGAGCTCAAAGACTTCTTCAAATTGGCAAACAAAGCAATGAAGGCAGAAGAAAGTCTACAAAGGAGTGTGAAAATATCTGACCAGAGAAAGAGGCCCATGCCACAAGGGTTTCACTCTGGTCAAAATCAAGGACCTTGAAAAAGAAGCAACAACAACAAGAACAATAATGTGGGGCAAGGGCAAGCAACAAGAAATCCAAATAATGCACAAAGCACCCCTTGTCCAAAATGCAATAAAATACATGGGGGTAAGTTTCGGGCCGGATTAGGGGCCTGTTATCGATGTGGTAAACCTAGTCACATGTAATGAGAATGCCCACAAAAAAACTCCTACAACCCAAATCAACGAAGAGGAGGCAACCAGGCACCTCGAAACAATAATCAACAGAACACCGCTCAGGTGGGTGTCTATGCCCTCACTCCAGGAGATGCAAAAAATACTAGTGATGTGGTGACAGGTATTATTCCCATATTCTCCAAGAAAGCGGTAGTATTATTTGATTCTAGAGCCACACACTCATTTATATCTACAACTTATGTTAAAATATGTGGGGTAGAGACTCAGTCATTAGAAACTGAGTTATTTGTGGTTATACCAACGAGAACCTCGGTAGTATATAGAAAAATACTTAAAGGTTACCCAATTTGTGTTAAGGAAAGAATACTACAGGCTAACTTGATAGTATTTAGTATGCACGGGTTTGACGTAATTCTTAGGATGGACTGGCAAGCTTCTAGCTATGCTAGTATAAATTGCTATAATGAGGAGGTGGTGTTTAGTAGGGGTGAGCATAATTCTGTGAAAACCAAATTAACCGGATTAATCGGCCGAAATTGGCCGGTTCAGTTCGGGTAAAAAATCCGGTTCAGTCGGTTCGGTTAAAAATCTACAAATTTTCGATTAATCAGTTTCGGTTCGGTTAACGGTTAAAAAAATATCGGTTAACCGATTAACCAAATTACTAATACTTTATATTTTTAATATAATTTATAATAGGGCAATTGGGGCCGTCGGGCTCGGGCGACTCAGGCGACTTGGGCGACTTGGTTTCTCAGTTTCTCTGCGCTTTGCCGAGTGCCGATCTGCCCCGCACGACACACACCCGTAGGCCGCAGCTCTCCTGCCTCTCCATCGGAGTCATCGACTCATCGAACCACCTCTCGGAGAGTCGGAGTCGGCAAATCCCCTCTGGCCTCTTCGTCGTCTTCGAGTCTTCGGCAGCTCGGCTCACCAGAGTCCAGCCTTTCGTCTTGGTCCTCAGCATCTCAGACTCTCAGCCACCAGCTCACCGTGCAAACCTGGACGGCTAGACCCCAGTAACTCAGTAAGTCTTCTTCTTCTCCTCCTCCTCGAGTCCTCGGTTCCTCCTCCTCCTCCTCCTCCTCCTCTTCTTCTTCTTCTTCTTCTTCTTCTTCTTCTTCTTCTTCCACTTTTGTATAATAATCAATTTTAAATAAAATCGATTAAAATAATTCGAGTCCGGTTTGGTTTTCGCGACCAATTCGGTCGGTTCGGTTAATGCTTTTATTTAATCGAATTTTTTTGGTTAATTCGGTTAATTACCCGAATTTGGCCGAACCGACCGTTTGCTCACCCCTAGTGTTTAGACCTCCTGGAGAGCAAGAATACAAGTTCAATGGAACCCGTGTATGTCCTTCACCACAAATTTTGTCGATTATTCAGGCAAAGAGATTACTCTTGAATGGATGTTAGGGATACCTAGCATGCGTGGTGGAGGCACCAAGGGAAGAATTAAAGCTTGAGGATATCCCAATAGTCAGAGAATTCTTGAATGTATTTCCTGAGGATTTAAATGGGCTTCCTCCTGACCACAAGATCGAGTTAGTTATCAATCTATTACCAGGGATGACATATATCCAAAGTTCCATACAGAATGGCACCGGTAGAATTGAAAGAACTGAAGCAACAATTACAAGAGTTGCTGGACAAAGGATTCATTAGAGACCAGCAGGACCACTGCAACCACTCCACATTCCCAAGTGGAAATAGAAGCACATCTCCATGGATTTTGTAATTGGGCTGCCTCCAGCACTCCATGGACAGAACACCATCTGGGTGGTTGTTGATCATCTAACGAAGACCGCTCACTTTATTCCGATCAAAGTTAACTACTCTATGACCAAACTTGCAAAGTTGTATGTTCAAGAGATAGTTAGACTAAATGGTGTGCCCGTGTCTATCGTATTAGATCGAGATCCATGATTCACATCACAATTCTGGAAGAGTTTGCAAAGAGCCTTGGGATCATGACTTACTTTCAGCACGACATTTCATCCTCAAACTGATAAATAATTGGAGAGAACCATTCAGATAATAGAGGATATGTTGAGATCTTGTGTTCTGGATTTCAAAGGATGTTGGATTCAATATCTGCCATTAGTTGAGTTCGCCTATAACAACAGTTATCAATCCAGCATAGAGATGGAACCATATGAAGCGTTATATGGTCAAACGTGCTGATCCCCATTATATTGGGATGAGGTTGGCAAACGATGACTTTTAGGTCCCGAGATCATACAAAGGACCTCTGAGAAAATTAAGCTCATCCGGGACAAAAATAAAAACCGCTCAAAGTCGGCAAAAGAGCTATGCGAATATCCGTCGGCGTGAGTTGGAGTTTGAAGTGGGGGATAATATATTTTCAAAAGTCGCTCCAATGAAAAGAATCATGAGGTTTGGGAAAAGGGGCAAACTAAGCCCCAGGTGTATTGGACCATTCGAGGTATTGGAGAAGATTGGTCCAATCGCTTATAGAATTATCTTACCTCCTGCACTATCGAGAATTCATGATGTATTCCATGTCTCAATGTTGAAGAAGTATATTCCAGACCCTTCTCATGTGATTAGTTATGAGTTGTTAAAAGTTAGTGACACTTTATCATATGAAGAAGTACCAATTCAGATTTTAGACAAAAAGGATCAGGAGTTACGCACAAAGAAGATTTCATTGGTAAATGTGCTTTGGCATAACCATGACATTGAGGAAGCATCATGGGAACTAGAATCAGAAATGCATCAAAAATACCCACATCTTTTCGACGATAGCAGGATCGGATAAAAGCACAACATTATACAAGGTATTAATTTTAATTTTAGTAAATTTCGAGGACGAAATTTTTATAAGGAGGGGGGGATGTAATAACCCAAAAAGAAAATTGTAGAATAATGGTCATTTAGTTAGTATCAAAACGAAAGTATTTCTCTTTAGGATCCTTGATTCCATGTTTGATATCTAAGAAAGATCTTGTTAAAGCAAGTGCTCAGAAACCATTGCGGTTTAGTCGCTTCCTGGAGGTCGGCCTAATCAAAATGGAATTTTATAGGATAAACAGGGTAGACACTGTTTGTATACGTAAATAAGTACATAAAATAATGTTTTGATTGATATAATTTGTGAAAATATATGATAAAATAATAATAATATAGGTATCATATGCGGGACCCACAAGACCGTGTGGGGCCCACATAAGTCCCGAAGCTGTGTGAGGGTCCACATGAGTTTTGAAGTTGTGTATGGTTTATAAAACCATATGAGGACTATTGGAGTTATGTAAGACCCACTTGGGTCTCAAAATTGTGTGGGGCCCACAAGATCATGTGGGATCCACATGAGTTTTCGAAATTCGAACTTAATTCTTTAAATAAATAAATAAATACTAAAATATAGCTTAAAAATAATAACAATGATAGTAATAATGATTTTTAAAAAATAAAAAAAAATATTAAAAAATTAATTAAGTAACTAATTAATTAAGTAAATTAATTAAAAATTAATTAAATAGGAGTGTCGCAAGCACTCTCATTTTCCTCACATGATCCCCATCCTTATCCCATACTTAGCTCATACCTAACTCATCCCATGTCCATTCCTTAATTTTAAAAAAATTATAATTTCACCCCTCTTCCCACACTTTTACAAATTCAATTTTTTTTCCCATAATTTTCCTATAAATAGAAAGCTCTCAACCTTCATTTTTCACAAAAAATTTCCAAAGGAAGAGAAGAATTAGTGAGTGAAAGAATTAGTGGTGGAGAGAAAATTTTTACTATAATTAAAATTCTCACTCACCCACTCTTTCCGATCTCATTTTTTAGAGACATTCGTTGTATTCGTAGCACAAGATAAAGGAAGAGGTAAGTAAATTTGATTATGCTAGATTTTCATTTGAAATTTATACCCGAGTTTACCCGAGTTTATTTGTAAGTAAATTTTGATTATGTTACTTAGTTCCATAAAATTCTTCTGAGTTTATTTTCACGCATATTTAATTATACCAGTTTTAATTTTAAAATTCTTACATCTATTTTTGGGTTAAGAAATGTTCTAATCCACTCAGATAATTTTCAGTAATTTTTGGGTTAAATTGTATGAATTATAGTAAGATGATTTTAAAACCCCTTATGGCAACGAAAGTTCAAAGTTACAGATGCTCGGTACCACAGCTTAAAGTTTATACGGATCAGAGTGCACCCACACTGTTTACAGAGTGGTTATTTATGTTAGTGGATTTCTCCTGAGTGCACACCTAGTTCCGGACCAGGACTTAATAAGGAAAATCTCACTTAAAGTTTACGTACGTTGATTTAGTTTGGTCGGCCAGCCAGCTAAGTCCAGTCTTCGGACCGCACAACCCAGTCATGGGGGTAAACATGACTTACGGCAAACAGGCCTAAGGGTGGGTTTTTACAATATATGTTTATACATATTTAATTACGTGTACAAAGTTACTGATAATTTGAAGGAAAAGTGTAAGTTTACGTGAAAAGGATCATTTTGGTGCTTATATGACGATCTAAAGAAAACGTATAAGGAAAAGTATATGTATGTTTATCATTAAATATTTTTACAGTTTTAAAGTTAAAAGTTTAATTTAGCAGTTATAGTATATGATTTAAAAATTTACTGTTGAAATTGATGACAAAAGTTTTATGCAGAAATTGTTAAATTTATGTCTATTCTAAAAGCAATCTTGAAGTTATAGTATTCATTATTGTTTTACGAAATTCTTTAAAAACTCATTTTGGCCACATACTAATAATAATCTTATTTACTTACTGAGCGTCGTCTCATCCCAATCATATTTTATTTCAGATAACTCTGAAGGACATGTCGGGAATCAGGCTTAGCAAGCATGCGGGTGGGGATTAGAAAAATAAAGATTTATTAGAAATATTAGTATGGTTTCAGATATTTATATTTGTGCAATTTTTCTTCTTTTGAAATAAGTGATTGTAACATGAATAATTAGCGCTCTGGTTTAATAAAAATTTAGTTTATTTGCTTCCGCTGTAAATCAGTAGTAAAAAGTTAATATCCCAGGTCCCTCGGGGTCGGGGTGTTACATTTGGTGTCAGAGCAATAGGTTATAGGTTCTGTAGACTTTAAAGAAATAATTTTACCAGAGCATAGGATATAGGTTCTGCATAACCTAATATATAAATTTTATCAGAGCATAGGTATAAAATATGATTTGGGTAGGATTAGGTAGTTTAGAATATTTATTTTAGTTTGTTATATTATTATGCGTTAATAATAGATTTATGATTTTAAAATAACATTTGATCATTATTTAAGAATGGATCGTAAAGATAGTAGCATTTGAGGAAATGAGATTTACGTGAAGGCTCCCAAGGACAGGTAATAATTATAAATTCTCTAAGAAAAATAGTACTATTATTGAAGACACGTTAATTAATTTAAATATGTTATTTATGTTTGTAGAAATACGTACCCATATTGATGATTCATAATTAATTGTCAAATGCAATTAATAATTTAAATTTTTTTTTATATATAAATATAATAATAATATCTGAGATTTAATTATTTTTACTGTTATTATTTTTACTAAATTTATAAAAAATAACCTATTAGACCCTACTGAATTTAGAAGTGCTACACATACAAATAGATATGAACAAACGGTCTATTATGAAATCTGAATTTACCCAAAATTTCTTTGCATGTATAAGTTGGATATGAATATGTATTTTTACATTACATATTCAGTTATCAACAAAACATTCAAGCTTAATTTAGGAATATATATTTTGACAAAATCTTTAATTTTTATTTTGTAGTAGTATATAAGGAATTAAATATCATTTAAATATTACTTATTATATTTAAATTCAATATATATATAATCCCTTAGCATGTGCAAGTTAAATATGTATATCTATTTTTTTTCCCATTACATATTCAATTTCCATCAAGTACCCAAGTTTAATTTAGCAGTACAAATTTTGATGAAATCTTTAATTTTGTATAAATTTATAAAAGTTAATACAACTTAAAATTTTCTATATAAAAAAAAAATATATATATATTTTTTAATGAAAGCAATATAAAAATTTACTAATTTCCTTCAAATAACTAACCAATGTCAAATCATCAATCAGCTAAACATGCCCAACATTTATTTGATCTAATAATAATAATAATAATAATACTAATGTTAATGGAATATATATATATATATATATATATATATATATAGAAGGGGTACTCTTGTAGTTATAAAAAAAAGGGGCCTCATGGGTGGAAATCATCGGCTATAGCTCACTTACCCCCGAAGCAAGGTCAGGGCATGAGACCACTTGGGCGTAGTGGGGACTCGAACCCGCGATCACATGGATGCACGGCCGGTTCCTTACCACTAGGCCACCCACCCAAGTGGTGATCTAAGGATGAAATTAATTATAGTTAAAGCATTAATAAAGATGTAAAAACATAAAAAAAACCTAGAGTTTGCAAATTTTGCAATACGTGTCACTCGCTTAATTTCTGTGACACATGTCGCTATCCCTCGATTTGTGCAAAACGCGTTGCTCAATATATGTGACACGTGTCGCTCTCTCTCGATTCTCGTGACACACGTCGTTTTCCCTCGATTTGTGCAAAACGCGTTAATCGATATCTGTGACACGCGTCACCCCCTCCGGTTCTCACGACATACATCGTTATCCCTCGATTTGTGCAAAATGCGTTGATTGATATCCATGACACGCGTCGCCCTCTCTTGATTCTCGTGACACATATCGTTCTCTCTCGATTTGTGCAAAACGCGTTGCTCGATATCCGTGACACACGTCGCTCTCTCTCAATTTCCACAACACGCGGCCATTCCCTTATAAAAAAGTTGTCTCATTACTCGAAAATGTTGCCAAATCACCCAACTCCCCAAGTTGCTGAGAGCAGCACTAGATCGTCAATTCAAAGATGGAAACCCAGTAAGGCACAGCTGGAGATTCTAGAGGAGGTCTTCCACAACAGTCAAGGGGAACTCCCTTCAGTGGAGCAGACTATCTTGCTTGCAGCACAACTCCGACGGTATGGTTCAATCGAGCCGAAAAATATACGTTTTTGGTTTGAGAACCGTAGGCGTAGGCAGGGATCAGTTGGAGAAGCCACTATCTCAACTACTGCCCCAACAATTCTCCATATTACCTCCTCCGCCACTACCGACCCGAGCAGTGCCCCTGCCATTCTTCCAACCCTCTTCCCTATCGAGAATATTCCGATTGTGAAACTTACAACTAATATCTCACCAATGAGCCATATCCCTTACAATGGCAATATCGCAGTCACCACACTAAGGGTTTCGGATAATGCTGGCCTACTTCACCATTTCAAGGAAACCCGATTCGCAATGAGACTCATATATGGGCCACCAATAACTCGGGAAGAGAGCAGCTCTTCCTCCTTCGCCGAACAAATGGGCGTCCTCTCCCTTTTTCCGACCCAAGCCGGCGATATTATAAGAGGTCAACTCTGCCAAGAAAGAACCCAAGCGGTTAGCAGTGACACCGCTAGTACTGCGATAGATGTTGACGTTGATCTAAGGCTCTAAAGGCCAGATCTCGTATATTTTTTATTTATTTATAGGACATGTATAATATATATACATATATATAATTATCCTTTTCCACATCTTCTGAATTTCTTTTCCATTTCAACCACTATTAGACCGACGATTCACACTTCAATTCCCAAAATAAACTACTTTGTCAAATTGACCCTCAATCTATTCTAAGACTTAATTAAATCATTAATCAATTTACTCTTTCTAATAGCGCAAACCAATTATACAGTACTCATTTTTTTAGCAAATTTCGAGGACGAAATTTTTATAAGGAAGGAAGATTGTGATGACCCAAATATATATATATATATATATATATATATATATATATGATTAAAGTACAATAATAATAAAATAATAAAAATGGTCATTAAGTTAATATCAATACAGAAGTGTTTTTCTGTAGGATCCTTGATTTTATGTTTGATGTCTAAGAAAGACCTTGTCTAAGCGAGTGCTCAGAGACCATTGCGGCTCAGTCGCTCCCTTTAGGTCGGCCTGGTCAAAATGGAATTTCATAGGATAAACAGGATAGACACTATTTGTACACGTAAATAAGTATATATACATAAAATAGTGTTTTGACAGACATAATTTGTAGAAATACATAATAAGATGATAATAATATAGGTATCTTATGTGGGGCCCACAAGACTATGTGGGGTCCACATGAGTCCCAGAGCCACAAGGCACTGTTTATATACGTAAATAAGTACATAAAATAATGTTTTAACTGATATAATTTGAAGAAATATATGATAAAATAATAATAATATAGGTATCCTATGCGGGGCCCACAAGACGGTGTGGGGGCCCACATGAGTCCCGAAGCCATATGGAGGTTTACACAAGTCTCAAAGCTATGTAGGATGCATAAAATCGTATAAGAGTTATTCGAGTTACGTAAGATCCATTCGGGTCTCGAAGTTGTGTGGGGCCCACATGAGTTTTCAAAATTTAAATTTAATTCTTGTTCAAAAATAAATAATAAAATAAATAAATACTAAAAGTAGTTTAAAATTAATAACTGTAACGTCCCTGAATTTCTTAACATAAAATATCACATAATAAATAATATGGTCAACCCGAACCCGTGGGTAGCGGGGACACCTGTCATACACAGCGGAAAACCTAGCAGCAGTACACATAAAATCTCAAACATCCAGTCATAAAATATAATACCAGAGCATTCTATACATCCTCACATACATCAAAATATCTCTAGGGTCAAACACAAAATAACTCTAACGCTATTACAAAATCTTACCCTTCTCAAAGGGTAATCTCACTAGCTCAACGGCGGCCCTGACCCGCCAGTCTCTCAGGAGCTCCTGAAAAATTAATTAAGTTTGGGGGTGAGACACTTCTCAGTAAGGGAAAATAAACTAAATACAGCTGTGTGGCAACATGAATATTTAATGCATTTATACGTATATAGTACATTTCATAATTCCATAAACATCATCATATCGTACTGGGTAAACATATATTTTCACATCTGTTAATAATTCATATCATCCATAAAATCATTTGTTATAACTGTAGTACTAAAAATAAACACAGGATGACTAGCTAGCTGGTGTCATGTATTACCCCCCATGACGGGTTGTGCAGCCCGAAGGCGGAACCCGACAATGGCTGGCCGACCACTGCCGAATCAAATATGTCTGTAAGTACGATGAGCCCGCCACACCCTGGTCCGGACTGCCAGGTGGACGTCCACACTCTACTGAAAGCCACATCGACTATACATCTCCCCATCCCCCTCGTGGGACGGTAGCACTAATAAGGCCTCGTGCCAAAATGAACCCATAGCTACGGTACCGAGGCTCCTGGTCTGAACTAAACTAACATCCTGGTTATGAAAACATATAATACATGATCATACATAATATCATTACGGCCTCGTGCCGAAAACATAAATACGGCCTCGCGCCGAAATCATACATATGGCCTCGCGCCAAAATCATAGTAAATACGGCCTTGCGCCAATAATATAAATACGGCCTCGTGCCGATAGCATAGATTCGGCCTCGTGCCGATAACATAAATACATGGCCTCGCGCCAATAACATAAATACGGCCTCGTGCCGATAACATAAATATATGGCCTCGCGCCAAAATTGTTTCAGGTATATATATACTGAAAATACATCATTTATCACAACATAACTCATATTTTCATAAATGCCTGAAATCATGCTTGGTTCGTAAAATCTTTCACATCATAATACATTTCACATAAAATAATATTCATGCCACACATATGCTGTTAAAAGTCATACTTCATATTCTAAAAACGTGAATTATTTACATCTCATACATACATATACATTTTAATCATCATAGCAGTATTTTCCCAATCGTACATTTCATGCGTAATACACAATATAACATATGCTTTTCTGAAAATAAATTTACTCATAATCAATAATAATTTGTATGAAAAATTACTGCTTTAGTTATTCCCTTACCTGACTATTCAGAAATTCCTTAGAACCCAAAATTTCACGCCCTTGGCGCCCGAAACTTTAATTCCTGCAATTTACATTTTTTCCCCAGATTAATTAATCTATTTCTCCAAAATAATACTCATCTAGCCTTCCTTAGGCTCCATATACCTCAAATTAATATTTAAACTATTATTTAATATCCCTACTTAATTTTTTAAATTTTGCCTGCGGGTCCCAAATTACACCCGCGACGCTCACCCGAGCCCTAAATTTAAAAAATCCCATTTCAGTCGCAGATGCTTAATATTTTAGCATTTCTAAATTAATGCTAATTAATTAAAATAAGCCCCTTAATAATCGCCGCACCCCAAATTTGGAGTTTTGGCCCGACACCCCCACGAGAATTCCGTCCCACTAGACTTGTAGAGAATCATCCCTAGATTCTCGTGGTGGTGTCCGTTCGTCAATTGGGCTTATATTTGCAAGAAATTAAAGAAAAAGGGGGAAATGGCTTACCCCAGGGAATATGCCTACGCCGCTCCTACTATCGATCCGCTCCAGTAGAAATGACGGCAGCAGCGAATGGAGTCCAGTGGTATCTTCGGATTTCGATCGGGCGAAAATCGTCGCGAATCGAGGAGAGAGGGAGAGAGAACGTGAGGAGAGAGAGAGTGTTCTGAGAGTTGCAGAAGGATAAAAATAAAGAAAGGAAAAGTAAAGAAAAAGAAAAAAAAAAAAAAGAAAAGAAAAAGAAATCCTGAAGCTGGAAGCTTCAGGATGTAATAATGTTAATAATAATAATAATAATACTAATAATAAATATATTTAATTAATATTAATAATATATATTTAAAAAAAAATAAAAATAAAAATAAATTTTAATTAATTTTTTTTGTTTTTTTTTTCTTTTTCTTTTTCTTTTAAATTCGATTAATTAATTAATTTTTTTTTTTTAAATTCGTTTAATAATTAATTAATTAATAATTATTATTATTTTTAATTATTTATTATTATTATTATTTTTATTTTTATTTTTATTTTTTATTTTTTATTTTTTTTTTTGAAATCAATCCACTAATATTTTATATCTCTTTTTGGGGTTTTTACATTCTCCCCACCTTATAAAAATTTCGTCCTCGAAATTTGCCATTCCCCTATTTCCCTTTCTTAGCGAAACCACTTCTTATTTTTATTAATTACCCTCACTTATGGCGGAGGAATACCGTGGTTACAATGAGGGCTCTGGGAGATTACAACTAGTCAAAATTCTCCCAAAACCATTCATGTTTCAAAACTAAAAACTTTATCTATCTTATGTTACACTATACAAATAAAACTACAACAATATTCCATTCACTTAACTGGCTCAACTCTAACTCCACTGATAAGTGCGGATATCTCTGGCGCATCTGATCCTCTAGTTCCCAAGAAGCCTCCTCAATGGCATGGTTGCGCCACAGAACTTTTACCAGTGGAATCTTCTTCGTGCGTAGCTCCTGTTCCTTCTAGTCAAGAATCTGCACTGGCACTTCCTCATAAACTAAAGTATCGCCCAATTCCAGTGCTTCATATCTAATCACATGGGAGGGGTCTGGGACGTATTTCCTCAGCATAGAAACGTGGAATACGTCATGGATCCTAGATAGGACCGGTGGTAATGCCAAACGATAGGCAACTGGACCCACTCTCTCAAGAATCTCGAATGGTCCAATATACCTAGGGCTCAGCTTACCCTTCCTCCCGAACCTCATAACACCCTTCAGCGGTGCCACCTTCAGGAACACGTGATCTCCTGTGTCAAACTCCAATTCTCGCCGACGAGTATCAGCATAACTTTTCTGCCGCTCTGCGCTGTCCTGATCCTGTCTCTGATGAGTCTGACTTTATCCTGAGTCTGCTGTATCAAACTCCGGCCCCAATACCTGTCTCTCTCCAACCTCATCCCAGTACAATGGGGATCGACACCTCCTGCCATACAGTGCCTCATACGGTGCCATCCCAATGCTGGCCTGGGTAGCTGTTGTTATACGCAAAACTCAACCAGTGGCAAATACTGCATTCCAACGACCTCCAAAATCCAGCACACATGCTCGTAGCATATCCTCCAAAATCTGTATCGTCCTCTCTGTCTGTCCATCTGTCTGAGGATGAAAAGCTGTGCTGAATGACAACTGAGAACCCATGGCCCCTTGCAGACTCTTCCAAAAACGAGATGTAAACCGTGGGTCTCTATCTGAAACTATGGACACTGGGACGCCGTGGAGTCTAACTATCTCCTGGATGTATAACTCAGCCAATCTGTCCATGGAGTAGCTAACTCTGATCGGCAAAAAGTGGGCAGTCTTCGTCAATCGATCCACCACTACCCAAATAGCGTCCTGTCCATGCAATGCTGGCGATAATCCTGAGACGAAATCCATCGCTATATGCTCCCACTTCCACTCAGGAATGTGGAGTGGCTGCAACGATCCCGCCGGTCTCTGATGCTCAGCCTTCACTTGCTGGCACGTCAAACACTGACCCACAAACTGATCTATCTCCCTTTTCATGTTGCTCCACCAGAAGGACTCTCGGAGATCCTTGTACATTTTAGTGCTACCCGGATGTACAGTATATAGGGATCGATGTGCTTCCTCCAGAATGACTTTCTTGATCCCAGGATCGGCAGGAACACATAACCTGGTATGGAACCTCAAGGCTCCATCATCTGAAATGCTGAACTCTGATTCCTGACCATCCTGTACCTTTCCCATAAGCTCTACTAGTTCTGCATCATTCCTCTGAGCTGCTTTAATCCTCTCTTGTAGAGTCGGCTGCAAAACCAAGTCAGCAATGAACGCCTAGTGATCACCCTCTACCAGCTCCACACCGAGCCTCTCTAGATCCATCTGAATCGGATGCTGAATCCCCACTGCAGATACAGATGATTCCACTGATTTCCGACTTAAAGCATCAGCAACCACATTAGCCTTTCCCGGGTGGTAGCTAATAGTGCAGTCGTAATCCTTTATTAGCTCCAACCATCTCCTCTGCCTCATATTCAATTCCTTCTGCGTGAAGAATACTTAAACTCTTATGGTCAGTAAATATCTCACACCTACCCCCATATAGATAGTGCCTCCAAATCTTCAGCGCGTAAACAACCGCCGCCAACTCCAAATCGTGGGTAGGGTAGTTCTTCTCATATTCTTTCAACTGTCGTGAGGCATAGGCTATCACTCTCCCCCGCTGCATCAACACGCATCCGAGCCCTTTATGGGACGCATTACTGTAATTACGAACCCCTCTTCTCCTGAAGGAATCGTCAACACAGGCGCAGTGATGAGTCGCTGCTTTAACTCCTGGAAGCTCTGCTCACATTCATCAGACCACTCAAACTTCGCTCCTTTCCTAGTCAATCTGGTCAACGGGCCTGATAATCGAGAAAAAGCCCTCAACAAACCTGCGGTAGTACCCAGCCAATCCTAGGAAACTCCTGATCTCGTGCACGTTCTTTGGTCGTACCCAGTCAACTACCGCCTCAATCTTACTCGGATCAACAGAAATACCACCCTTGGATACAACGTGTCCAAGGAAGGTAACCTGTTCCAGCCAGAACTCACACTTCTTGAGTTTTGCATATAGCTTCTTCTCTCGCAGCCCCTGCAACACTATACTCAAATGCTCCTCACGCTCCTCTGCACTCTTCGAATATACCAGTATATCATCAATAAATACTACCACAAACTGATCCAAATACTGGTGAAAAACCCTGTTCATAAGATCCATAAACACCGCAGGAGCATTCGTCAACCCAAATGGCATAACTAGAAATTCATAGTGACCATACCGTGTTCTAAATGCCGTCTTCAGAACATCTTCCGCCCTGACTTTCACCTGATGGTACCCCGGAGCGTAAATCTATCTTCGAAAGATCTGTGTCCCCTGTAACTGGTCAAACAAATCATCAATACGCGGGAGCGAGTATTTATTCTTGATAGTTACTTTATTTATTTCTCGATAGGTCGATGCACAATCTCATCGAGCCATCCTTCTTCCTCACAACAAAACTGGTGCTCCCAGGGTGACACACTGGGCCGAATGAACATCCCTATCTAACAGCTCCTGCAACTGCTCTTTCAATTCTTTAGCTCTGCGGTGCCATTCTATACGGCGCCTTCGAAATCGGTGTTGTCCCCGGAACCAGATCAATAACAAACTCTACCTCACGATCAGGAGGTAGTCCTGGCAAATCCTCTGGAAATACATCAGGGAAATCTCTCACCACTGGGATATCCTCCACCCTCAGTTCGCCTTCTGATACAGTCTTCACATAGGCTAAATATCCCTGACAACCTTCTGATAGCAATCTACACGCCCTGGATAGCCGATAATAACTGAGGTGGGGTGCGCACATGTGATCCCACAAATCTGTACTCCTGTCCCTCTGGAGGTCTAAACACTACCACTCTCTGACGGCAATCAATGCTAGCATAGTGGGCAGCTAGCCAATCCATGCCAAGATCCCACCTCAAACCCATGCATGTCTAAAATCACCAAATTAGCTAACCAAATACCTCCCTTGAATATATCCACTGGACAGTCCCTGAGTACCTTCCTACATACCCCTACGGTCCCAGTTGCGTAGCCAAACAGACAAAGTAATTTCTAACTGCTGAGGCTCAAACCCACACAATTTAACATAATCCTAGGCGATAAATGAATGCGTCGCCCCAGAATCAAACAAAACAGTAGCTTAAATGACAGTATTGAAACAGTACCTGTCACCACATCTCCTCCCCCTACCGCCTCAGCATCAGCCCGGTGTCAAAGCAAAAACTCTGGCTGGGGCCGTATTCCTCTGCTGGCCTCCTCGTGGTGCCTGGTAACCTCCTCGTGCAAGTCTAGGAACAGTACCAATCTGTGTCGGACACTCTCCCTCATCATATGTCCTGGCTCCCCGCACCTATAGCAGACACCCTCGCCCAGCACGACACTCTCCCAGGTGTCTCTTCCCGCAAGAAGGGCAAAGCAGGAGATGGCTGTGCACCCTGGAAACCGCGATTCCCGGTCTTCTGTCTCCGGTCCCTATAATAGCCACCTCTCTTCCACGCGGCACGGTCGGCTCCCTGCTGGAAATCAGAAGGTATGGATCTCTTCTTCTTGCCTCTGCTCCATCAGCCTCCAATCGCTCTCCAGTCTCTGCTATAGTGGCTCTATCCACTAGTTCAGTAAATCCTGCAACTTCAGAATCGATACCTGCTTATAAATTTCTCGCCTCAAACCTCTTTCAAACTGTCGTACCTTCTTCACCTCATCTGGAATAATGTACGGGGCGAAGCGAGATAGTTCGATGAACCTCGCCGTGTACTGCTGTACTGACAGCTGTCCCTGCTTCAGATTCAGGAACTCCGTAATCTTAGCCTCCCTAGAAGAGGCTGGAAAATACCTGTCGAAGAATATCTCTCTAAATCACCCCCAAGTCATCTCTACAGGTATAGTCCTCTGCTGCTCTAACAATCTCACTGCTGACCACCATCTCTCGGCCTCTCCAGTCAATCTGTAGGTGGCGAACAGCCACCTTCTGCTCCTCTAAACACTGCAGCACTGCAAAAATTTTCTCCATCTCCTGCACCCAATTCTCAGCGACTGCAGGATCCGTTCCCCCTGAGAAAGCTGGGAGGATTCATCTTTATGAACTTCTCGATCGTACAACCGTGGCCTACAGACGGACCACCTTGTTCTCTCGAACTCCTGGTAAATTTTCTGCCATAACCTGCTGTGCTACGCTGCGTAAGACTGCATCTGAATCACTACCACCCGCAGCGCCTGAGGGTCCAGCGCCCTCACTCCCACTAGCGTGGGCACTATTTCCACCGTGGGTCATCCTGAAAAGAAGAAATAACTTAACTCAAAAACCTCTTTTCCTACGTGTATCCCCCAACTCATATAGTATATTCTCCTAATTAACTTCTCACTCCTAATCTCAATTCAAGGTTCAATCCTGCAACCTAGATACCCGACCCGACGATAGTTTACAATGAATTTCCTGAAATCGTCACCCCAGGAAAATCATACAAACCACCACGGAAGTCCTGCATCTAGACAACAAAACCAGACCTCAAATCCTTTTATCTATACTCTGGTATTATTACTGCTGCACTCTCGAGTCTACAGAACCTAGTATCCTAGGCTCTGATACCAAATGTAACGTCCCTTAATTTCTTAACATAAAATATCACATAATAAATAATATGGTCCAACCCGAACCCGTGGGTAGCGGGGACACCTGTCATACACAGCGGAAACCTAGCAGCCAGTACACATAAAATCTCAAACATCCAGTCATAAAATATAATACCAGAGCATTCTATACATCCTCACAACATCAAAATATCTCTAGGGTCAAACACAAAATAACTCTACGCTATTACAAAATCTTACCCTTCTCAAAGGGTAATCTCACTAGCTCAACGGCGGCCCTGACCCGCCAGTCTCATCAGGAGCTCCTGAAAAATTAATTAAGTTTGGGCCGGGTGAGGACACTTTCCGTAGGGGCCGGAAACTCTAACCTCACTACGATGTGTGGCACATGCCTCTTTATGCTTTATACGTCTATGGTACCATTTTCTATAGGGAAGAGAAGGATTAGTGAGTGAAAGAATTTGTGGTGGAGTGAGAATTTTTGAGTATTCTCACTCACCCACTTCTTTCCGATCTCAGATTCTTAAAGAGAGGTATTGTTTCTTGCACACGGTGGGGTAAAAGAGAAGTAAGTAAATTTGATTATGTTAGTTTCTTTTATTTTAAATTCATACACGAGAGTTTTTTGTGTATGCAAATTTTAAGTATGTTACTTAGTTCAACCAAAATTTCCATAAGTTTTATTTTTACGCATATTTAATTATACCAGTTCTATCTTTAAATACTTGCGTCTATTTTTGGGTGTTAAGAAAGGTTCTAATCTCATTCGGGTGAAAATTTTCAGCATTTCTTTTCTATTCAAAAATAAAATATATATATTTTTAAACACAAAAATTGGTTGTGGCATGAAGTTATGTATTATAAGTTGCATTTTTTATGAAAGGTATGAGTAAAGATTGAACGATTTTTGACTATATTTTTTAAATTGTATTGAAATATAGTGTAAGATGATTTTAAAACCCCTTATGTGCCAACGAAAGTTGTTATAAGATAAGTGTGCTCGGTATGCCGCCAGCTTAAAGTTATACGGATCAGAGTGCTACCCACACTGTTTACAGAGTGGTGTTATTTATGTTATGTGGATTTCTCCTGAGTGCACACGTGTTGGTCCGGACAGGACTTAAAGGAAAAGCTCCACTAAAAGTTTGTACGTATGTGATTTAGTTGGTCTGATCAGCCAGCTAACGTCCAGTTTCGAACAGCCAACCCAGTCATGGGGGTAAACATGATTACGGCAAAGCAGGGCCCTAAGGGTGGGTTTTACAATATAGTTTTTATATCACTATTTAATTACGTGTTACAAAGTTACTGATAATTGAAGGAAATGTGTGTAAGTTACGTGGAAAAAGGATCATTTGGTGCTATTGACGAGCTAAAGAAAACGTAAAGGAAAGTATATGTAGTTTATCATTAAAGTATTTTTACAGTTTTTAAAGTTAAAAGTTTAATTTAGCAGTTATAGATATGGTTTAAAAATTTTACTGTTGAAATTGAGACAAAAGTTTTCTGCCGAGAAATAGAAATTGTTAAATTATTGTCTATTCTAAAAGCATCTTGAAGTTACGTATTATTATTGTTTTTACGAAATTCTTTAAAAACTCATTTTGGCCACATACTAATAATAATCTTATTTACTTTATAGAGCACGTCTCATCTCAATCCTATTTTATTTTACCGCTAAACTCTGAAGAGACATGTCGGGAATCAGGCTTAGCAAAGCATGCGGGTGGAGGATTAGAGAAAAATAAAGATTATTAGGAAATATTATGTATGTTTTCAGATATTTATATGTGTGCAATTTTCTCTTTCTTTTGAAATAGAAGTGAATCTTGCGTAAACATGAATAATTAGCGCTCTGGTTTAATAAAAATTTAGTTTATTTGCTTCCGCTGTAAATCAGTAGTAAAAAGTTAATATCCCAGGCCCCTCGGGGTCGGGGTGTTACATTTTAGATAACTCTAAATGACATATCGGAAATCGGGCATAACAATCATGCGGGTTGGAATAGGATAGAAAAATAAAACTTGATTAGAAATATTAGTATGATGCCAAATAATTATACTTGCGTAATTTTTCTTCTTTTGGAATAAATGATTGTAATATGGTTAATTAGTACTCTGGTTTAATAATATTGAGTTGTATTTATGACTTTCCGCTGTAAAAATCAATGTAGAAAGAGACAAATATTAGATCCTTCGGGGTTGGGTATTACTATAAATTTTATTTGAAATCACATTTTTGTTTCCCCCCGATGACATCTCATACTTAAAATAACCAAAGTATCCTGTGTTAATAGTTTCTAGTATTTTTCATATTAGACATTTTCACAATATGCGTATATATAAAATATCATATTTTGTCTGAACATTATAACCTAGTGCTATTAATAAGAATAATTTTCATAGAAAAAATTACTGTTTTAATTTACTCCCTTTACCTAAACTGATTGAAAAAACCCCACAGTGTCTAGATCCTATACCCGCCCAGGATTTCCAATTCAACACCTTGAAAAAAGTAGTCTCCTGAACAAATCTTTAGTATCTATTCGAGTGATCTACATTTTATTACAATTGTGGGAAAGCCAAATACTAAATAAAAAATCTTACCATGAATTTGGGATGAAGTTCAAGTTAACCCCACCAACGATCCACTTCAGTAGACTTGAAGAGAACTAGCGCGCCAGAGTGTAGTGGCAGACCTCGATAATCGCTCGAACACGGCAATGAATCCGGTCCAAATATTAGAGGAAGAAGGGGGAGGGGAGATGAGAAAGGAGAGAGAGAGAGAGGATGTAGGAGTGAGAGAGAGGCGGAATGAAGAGTGAGGAGGGAGGAGATAGAGGGAGATGTACAGGCGAGAGAGAGATGAGAGGAGAGAGAGTTCACGTGATTCTGTAGAGAAAATCAAGTTTAGGCTATTATACACCTGACTCATCGATGCAGCCCACGTCACTTCGTCAAGACAGTCATGGAAGGAAAGTATCTCGCGAATTTCCGCACATTCCTCGTCGACGACGAAATTCAGAGTTGAAAGTAGCCTCTCAGTATCTTCTCGTCAATGAGACACGTGTCCCAGTCGACGATCCCTTCAAACGTGTTCGTCGACGAACATGCTGCGTTCGTCAACGAGACCCCTGTTACATTTCAAATTCAATTTCCTTTTCTCTCATCCTCCTATTATTTAATTAATATAATTCCTTCAGGTCTCTACATATTAGTTATTATAATTTAATTCTAAATTAAACAAAAAATTAAAACACTTTCAACCTAGTCTTTATGATAAATTAACTTCAATTATAAATGCAAGGTTGCAAGTTAATGAGGGTGATGAACTTATTATTGAAATGGAAATTTTCTAAATTGGGAAATAAAATTTTGTTAAAGACAAAATATTAATGAACCTATTTCGCGAAAGCACAGAAGAGAAAACGGAGGACAGCAAAAGGGAGCAGGTAGTGGAATTGGTTTGAACGCATAATTCATGGAACCAATCAACTTTAATACACATTAGGAGAAATTTGCTTTTATTATGAAAATCATAAAAATTAATTTTTGTCACACCTTCATTTTCCACCTTCATAAATTATGTCCCTTCATTTTCCACCACTATAAATTGTGTGCTATCCTTATTGTCCTATAAAAAGGTCATCTCTCCCTCTCATTTTGACATACACACAAAGACTTAGAGTAGACATAGGAATAAAAAGGATGGGAGAAAAGGAGAGATAGAATGAAGAGAGATATTTTGTATAAGACCGGTTTCAAATCATCTTATAATTCCTCCTGAAATAGTGAAGTTTTTTTTATCACATCCACCCATGGAGTAGACATAACCGAACCACATAAAATTTTTGTCTCATCTTTATTTATTTATTTTACATCTTTTATAGCACATTATCAGCACAAGACTCTAACTATCTGATATATTTCTTTAAATCATATTTAATTTATTTCTTGTAAGTTTTACTCCACAAGAGAATAATATTCTCTAGAAGAGAAAATGTCTTCTAAAGTTTAAAGAGTACCAATCTTCAGAAGAGATGGTAAGATAGTCCTCCTGAAGAGATTATATATCTAAATCTCCCGCCTATATATTTAATCTCCCGAAGAGATAGACATCTTGAAAAGGTTATGTATTTAGTTTCTAGAAGAAATGATAAATATTTACCTCTTGAAGAGTGCATATGTTTAACCTCCTAAAAAGATGCTAAAATCGACATCCTGAAAAGGTGAGACGTTTGTCCTCCAGATGAGGTAATACGTTTAACCTCTGGAAGAGGTGGTAAATTATTACTCATTTTTATATTGTAATTGAAATCATACTTCTAAAGAGTACAAATTGAGAAAAAAATAATATTCTTGAAGAAACATATTTAAGTACCCCCAAAAGGTTGGAAGTAATATTATATTTATTATTATTTCAATTTTATTTTAGTTTTATATTTTCTTTTTCTAAATTGTATTATTATTGTAAATATATTCACATATTGAACCTAAGTAAAGTTAAAATAATAAAGTAAAAAGTAGTATAGATTAAAAAAATACTATAATAAAACAATTATTATAGTTATTTTACTTATTATTATGTTTCAAAATTCACTTAAAGAAAAATTTAATTGTACAATATATTGAAAAATAATAAAATATATTGTAAATTGATCTTATTTTTTAATTTTTTTAAAATTTTATAAAATATATTATTTTATTTATATTTTAAATTCATATAATCATTTTACTTTGCTTTTAACTGAAAATACGTATAAGGTGAATAATTTAATCCAAAAAAAATATTAATTTTGAATAATAAAATATTTTGATAACAGGTTGAAAAAATAATTTAAAATCATAAAATTTGAATTTTTTTTTTTGCAAATAGTTGAAAGTTGATAGGAGAAACAAAAAATTAACAACATACACAAACACATTTTTATAATTTATTTTTATATAAATAAAAAAAATATAAAATAAAAAAAATACCAAAAAACCCTTGAGTTTTAAAGAACTTATTTATGATGTTTTTGTTTAAGATCTCTAATGTATTTAAAACTTTTAAAAGCTAAAAGTTAGCATTTTTAATACATTATTTTATTTTATAGGTGTCCTTAATTTTTTAAAAAAGATAAAATTATCATCATAGTTAGTATACTTTTTTTTTTTAAAATACATATTTACTTTATTCATTTTACTTACATATCACTTATACTAAGTTTTTCTTTCTAGCATTCTAACTGCTCTTTTTCGTAGGGATGCCGAACGATTTTTATATCAGTTCTTTTTTTAATTTTTTTTTTATAAAACTTATAGCATAACAAAACTTATAGCTATTTATTTTTAAAACTAAAATTTAAATTATACAAAAAGATAAAAAAATATGCTTACCATGTAAGGACCCGAACCTGAGGGGGTTCTTACATATAAATTTTTCAGCGGACGCAATAAATTTCAATTATTTTCATTACTAGAGCATTAATTAGTTTTATTACAAATATACGTCTCAAATATTAAAATTAAAATTTCTAAAATTCTAAAATACACAAACATATTCTAAATTGTATTATGCTAAATTTTTATTCTACTATGCTCTTTCTACTCCCGTCCATGCACTTACTATACTAGATATCTGATACACTTTTCAAAATTATCTGAAATGTAAAATAATGATTGGGGTGAGATGACGCTCAATAAGTAAACAAGATTATTATTAGTGTGTGGTCAAAATGAACTTTCATAATATTATAAATTCGTAAAATAATATTTAATATTATAACTTCAAAATTGCTTTTAAAATAAATGTGGATGTAAAAATTTTTATATAAAACTCTTACTATCATCTATAACATTAAAATTTTATAATCATATACTATAATTGTTAAACTTAACTTTTTAACTTTAAAACTATAACTATAATACTCAATCACTTTTCCTTATGTGTTTCCTTTAAATCATTATTTAGATACAAAAATGTTCATGTTCATATAAATATATACTTTTCCTTTAAATTATCAATAACTTTATATACGTAATTAAATATATATATATATATATATATACTATAAAAATCACCCTTAAGTCTATCAATCATAAGACATGTTTATCCATATGATTGTGTTGTGCTGTAATAACCCAAGAAAAAAAAATGAATAATAATAATAATAGTTAGTATTACAAAAGAAAGTGTTTCTTTGTTAGGATCTTTGATTCCATGTTTGATGCCTAAGAAAGACCTTGTCTAAGCGAGTGCTCAGAGACCATTGCGGCTCAGTCGCTCCCTAGAAGCGGCCTGGTCAAAATGTAATTTCATAGGATAAAACAGAGTAGACACTATTTATATACGTAAATATGTACATAAAATAATGTTTTGACTGACATAATTTATAGAAATATATGATAAAATAATAATAATATAAGTATCATATGCGGGGCCCACAAGACTATGTGGGGCCCACATGAGTCTCGAAGCCGTGTGGAGGTTTACACGAGTCTCGAAACTGTGTAGGGTTCATAAAATTGTATGAAGATTATTGGAGTTACGTAGAATCCGTTTTGGTCTCGAAGTGGTGTGGGGCCCACAAGACCATGTGAGGCCCACATGAGTTTTCAAAATTTAAATTTAATTCTTATTCAAAAATAAATAAATACTAAAAATTGTTCAAAATTAATAACAATGATAATAATAATGATAATAATGATTAAGAGAAATAATAAAATAATAAAATAATTAATTAACTAATTGATTAATTAATTAAGTAAGTGATTAATTAAAAATTTATTTAATGGGAATGGTGGCAAGTACTCCCATATGGCCTCCATCCCCATCACATACTCAACACATACCTTGCCCATCCCTTGCCCATTCTTTAATTTTTAAAAATTATAATTTCACCAATTTCCCCACACTTTTGTAAATTTTATTTCTTCCCCAAAATTTTCCTATAAATTGGGAGCTCTAAACCTTCAATTTTCACAACAATTTTCTAAGGAAGAGAAGAATTAGTGAGTAAAAGAAATTGTGGTGAAGAGAGAATTTTTGAGTAAGTTCTCAATCACCCACTCTTTCCGATCTCATTTCTTAGAGATAGTTACAGTGTTCGTAAGGAAAAAGGTAAGTAAATTTTGATTATGTTAGTTTTTTTTTTTTATTTAAAATTCATACCCGAGTTTATTTTATAAGTAAATTTCAATTATGTTAATTAGTTCCACAAAATTTTCATTAGTTTATTTTTACGCGTATTTAATTATACCAGTTATATCTTTAATATACTTGCATCTATTTTTGGGTTAAGAAATGTTCTAATCCCCTCAGGTAAATTTTCAGCATTTCTTTCTATTCAAAAATAAAATTATACATATTTTTAACACAAAAATTGTGTGGCATGAGTTTATTTTTACTTTGCATTTTTTTTTAATGAAAATATAAGTAAAGATGAGATTTTCACGATATTATTTTAAATTGTATAAATTATAATAAGATGATTTTAAAACCCTTTATGGTAACGAAAGTTCAAAGTTACAAATGTTTGGTACCGCAACTTAAAATTTATACGGATCAGAGTGCACCCACACTGTTTATAGAGTGATTATTTATGTTAGTTGATTTCTCCTGAGTGCACACCTGGTTCCGGACCAGAACTTAATAAGAAAAATCTCACTTAAAGTTTACGTACATTGATTTAGTTTGGTCGATCAGCTAGCTAAGTCCAGTCTTCGGACTGCACAACCCAGTCATGGGGGTAAACATGACTTACGGCAAATAGGCTTAAGGATGGTTTTTTTACAATATATGTTTATACATATTTAATTACGTGTACAAAGTTACTGATGATTTGAAAGAAATGTGTAAGTTTACATGAAAATGATCATTCTAGTACTTAAATGACGATCTAAGGAAAACGTATAAGGAAAAGTATATGTATGTTTATCATTAAATATTTTTACAGTTTTAAAGTTAAAAGTTTAATTTAATAGTTATAATATATGATTATAAAATTTTACTGTTGTAATTGATGGTAAAAGTTTTATGTAGTAAATTTTAAATTTATATTTATTCTAAAAGCAGTTTTAAAGTTATACTATTAAATATTATTTTACGAAATTTTTTTTAAACTTATTTTGGCCACACACTAATAATAATCTTATTTACTTACTAAGCGTCGTCTTACTCCAATCATATTTTTATATCAGATGGCTCTGAAGAGCATGTCGGAAATCAAGCTTAGCAAGCACGCGGGTGGGGATAGAAAAATAAATATTGATTAGAAATATTAGTATGATGTTAGATATTTATGTTGTGAAATTTTTCTTTTTTTGAAATAAATGAGTGTAATATGGATAATTAGCGCTCTGGTTTAATAACAGTTGAGTTTATTTTGCTTCCGCTGTAAATTAGTAGTAAAAAGTTAATATTTCAGGCCCCTCGGGGTTGGGGTGTTACATGTGTGGTCCGAAAATTAGACTTAACTGACTAACCGATCAAACTAAATCAACTTACATCATCGTTAAGTGGGATTTTCCCTATTAAGCTCTAATTCGACCTAAATGTGCACTCAAGAGAAATCTAGTACCATATAAACTACTCTGTAAACAGTGTGAATACACTTTTATGCGTTTAAACTTTAAGTTACGGTACCGAACATTCGTAATTTTCTATTTTTTCTAAGTCATAGGGGGTTTCAAAAATATCTTATTATATAATTTATGCAATTAAAAATAATATCATGAAGATCTCATTTTTATTCATATTTTCATAAAATATGTAACATAAAAATAAACTCATGTCATCTGTGCTCATGTTTCGTGAAATATGTAACGTAAAAATTAACTCATGCCACATGATTTTGGTATTAAAAATATTTTCTTAAATAGAAATTAATGTTGTAAAACAATTGAAGGGTTTAGAACATTTCTTAATTAAAAAATAAATGCAAGTATATTAAAGATAAAATGAGTATAATTAAATAAGCGTAAAAATAAACTCAGGCACATTTTATGAAAAATAACTAACATAATCAAATTTACTTACAAGTAAACTCAGGTATAAATTTTAATAAAAATCTTATATAACAAAATTTATTTACTTTTACTTAATCTCGTGAGATGTTCACAATGAATATCTCTAAAAAATGAGATTGGAAAGAGTGGGTGAATAAGAATTTTAATTATAACAATAATTCTCTCTCCACCACTAATTATTTCACTCACTAATATTTTTCTTCTTTGGAAATTTTTTGTAAAAAATGAAGGTTAAAAGCTTCCAATTTATAGGAAAATTTTGGAAAAGAAAATGAAATTTGTAAAAGTGTGGGGAGGGGGATAAAATTATAATTTTTTTAAAATAAAGGAATGAGCATGTAATAGGCATGAGATGGGCTTAGGATGTGAGGTATGAGATGGGGATAGGGGTACATGTGGAGAAAATGGGAATACTTGTTGACACTCTTATTTAATTAATTTTTAATTAAATTACTTAATTAATTAATTATTATTTTTTAAATCATTATTATTATTTATTATTATTAGTATCAGTGTTATTATTTTTAAGTTATGTCTTAGTATTTATTATGAAAAAAAAATTAAGTTCGAATTTTAAAAATTCATGTGGCCCCACACGGTCTTGTGGGCCCTACAACACTTCGAGACCCAAGTGGGTCCTACGAAACTCTAATAGTCCTCACATGACCTTATGGGTCCTACATAGGTTTGGGACTCATGTGGACCTCACATGGCTTCGAAACTCATGCGGACCCTGCATAAGATACCTATATTATTATTATTTTATCATATATTTCTATAAATTATGTCAGTCAAAATATTATTTTATGTATGTATACTTATTTACATGTACAAATAATGTCTACCCTGTTTATACTATGAAATTCTATTTTAATCAGACCGACTTCCAATGAGCGACTGAACCGTAATGATCTCTCAACACTTGCTAAGATAAAGTCTTTTTTAGATATCAAACATGAAATCAATGATCCTAACAGAAAAACATATTTGTATTGATATTAACTTAATGAACGTTTTTATTTCATTTTTTATTATTATTATGCTTTAATCGTAAATACATTTTTGGGGTCATTACATACCAAATGTATAATCATCAACATTTATTTATTTTTTTTAAAATGAAGATTTTCTTTGAAAGAAAATTCACTAAAGGAGAAAGAGTCGTATCATTGTCAAAGCAAAGTAAGTTTTGTTCCCTTCGACACAACTTTCATTTTTAAAAAGTAAATATTGAGTATGATGTATTTGTTGAATAACTTTTTAACTTTTAAAAAGTTAGTTTTTGTTTTCTTTAGTAAATTTTAAAAGTTATTAGCCTTTAGCTATTTTTAAAAGCTACGAGCTATTTAAAAAAAAATAAGAAAAAATTATTTACTAAACATATTATCTTCGTGAGGCAAAAGGTCTATAAAAGAAATTTAGGAAACTTTTCAGGGATAAGGTTGGGCAAAAATAATTTTTTATTATGATGGTAATTTTTTCCACACATAAAACATGATTTTAAGAGACAATTTCAGAATTTAAAGTTTAAATTTTATTAAACAATTATGAATTAGAATTTTTGAAAACTTATTTTTTTTTTCTATAAAAAAAAAAATCTATGGATGCCCTTTGTTTTTTTTTTTTTTTCAAAAATTGCAAAATTATCAAAGCAAAAATACATAAAAGTACATAACAATCTTAGTAACTAATATTGTAACGACCCTCAATAAAATACAACATAATAAATAAAAATGGTCAACCCGAACCCGAGGGTAACGAGGATATCTGTCAAACACAGTGAAAAACCTAGCAGCAGTAAACATAAAATCTCAACATCTAATCATAAAACATAATACCAGAGTTTACTACATCATCAATATACTGTTTATATGTACAATCTCCAAAAAGTCAAAAACAACACTAGATACATACAACAAAAATCTCCTAGTCCTAGTTCAACGCTTACCTTTCTAGTAGGGAAGCTCCACTCACTCAACGGCGACCTTGACCCGCCGGTTTCTCTAGGTTTCCTGGAAAAAATATATTAATATTGGGGGTGAGACACTTCTCAGTAAGGGAAATAAACTAAATACAACCGTGTGACAACATGAACATTTAAAATGCTTATACATATACAGTACATTTCATAACTCTGGAAATAATCATAATATCATACTGGATAATCATGTACTTTCATATTTGTTAATAAATCATAACATACATAAGCATCTGTTATAACTGTAATATTGAAAGTATACCCATGATGAATAGCTAGCTGGTGTCATGTATTACCCTCCATGACGGGTTATGCAGCCCGAAGATGGGACCCAACAATGGGTGGCCGACCACTGCCGAATCAAATATGTCTGTAAGTACGATGAGCTCGCCACACCCTGGTCCGGACTGCCAGGTGGACGCCCACACTCTACTGAAAGCCACATCGTCTATCCATCTCCCATCCCCCATCCCCTCGTGGGATGGTTAGCACTAATCTGACGTAGATATCTGATCTACACATATAGCTATGGTACCGAGCCCTGAACTGAACTAAACTAACATCCTAGTTGTAATAACATATAATACATGAACATACATAACATCATCACGGTCTCGTGCTGAAAACATAGATACAGTCTCGTGCCGACATCATAAATACATGGCCTCACGCCAAAATCATAAATACGGCCTCGTGCCGATAATATAAATACATGGCCTCGCACCAGATACGTTTCAGGTATTTACATTTTGAAAATAACTCATTTATCATATATTCGTCAAACTCAGTATAGCATAACTCGTCTTTTCAAAATACCTGAAAATATGCTTTACTTGTAAAATCATTCATATCATGATTCACTTCACATAAAAATAATGTTCATGTCACACATATGCCGTTTAAAGTAATGCTTCATATTCTAAAATCATCATTTCTGGCATCTCATACATACATATGCATTTTAATCATAATAGTAGTATTTTCCAAACATACATTTCATATGTGATAAACAAATATAGCATAGATTTTTCTGAAAATAAATGTGTTCATAATTAATCTTAACTTGCATGGAAAATAACTGCTTTAGTTTATTCCCTTACCTGGCTGCTGAGAAAACCCTTAAAATATCCTAACCTGACCCCCGTATAACTTCCCGATCAATACCCTGAAACTCAAAACTCCTAGTATTAAACATCATTATTTTCATGCGTACATCAATTCCTATAACTATCACAAAGTCTAATTTGGATTAAAAAACCTTACCTCAACTTAGGGATGATTTCCAACTTCGTTTTCCCAACGATCCGCTCTGGCAAACTGGTAGAGAACTTCGCCAGGAGCGTCGTGGTAGCCTCAAATCTTTGATTTGGCGCAAAACTAGCCCAAAATCGAAGAGAGAGAGTGAAAGAGCCGAAGGGGAGAGAGAGAGTGGAGAGTAAGCTTGCAAATGAAATAAAAATCGGATTTTTCATATATATAGACAGCGGAATTCGTCGACGAGCCCGACCTTCGTCGATGAATTCTCTCTAATTTCGTCAATAAAATTCAGTTGGCTCCAGAACCCCTCTCAGTATTTCTTCATCGACGAAATTCAGTTGTCGTCGACGAATTTTCTTAAGCCTTCGTCGACGAATACAAGAGATTCGTTGACGAAGTCTACGGCCTCCTTCTGTTTCTGTTTCTATTTCCCTCTCTCTTTATTATTCAAATTCTATTTTTATTCGGGTTGTCGCAGATATGCCCAAAATTAATACTTATAAAGGGGAATGGTTACGAATCCACCATTCGAGTCAACTTTGGCTCTTTTATCTGCCTTGAGCTTTTCTCCCTTGGATTTTAATTCCAAGTTGTCAATGTGAGATGTTATACTCCAACACCCCCCCCCCCCTCAAGATAAGCATGTATGTTAATAATGTTCATCTTGCGCAAATTATGATGGAAAGGCAATGAACCGAGGGGCTTTGTAAAGATGTTTGCTAGGTTGTAATCGTGAAGGAATATAAAAAATCTTTATAACATGTTGCTATAATTTTTCGATAATAAGGTGACAATCAATTTGAATGTGTTTAGTCCTCTCATGTTGTATTGGGTAGGTGGCAGTAGACAAAGCTAAATTTGTGATGCCCCATTTTTCATACCATTTTTTTTTACATCATATTTATCGGACACGTCAACACCCCTATACCATACATATCACCTGACCCGCATTGGGCACCAGTATACCGGTCATATCATACGCCACAACGAATATACATATCAGAGTATAATCCATCCAAAAGTGCATATATCAACAAACATCCCAAAATAACGAAACTCTAGGGGAAACATCCATCCCTAGATCAAACACTCACCCTGTATATCAGGGTCCCTGCTCCACTCTGTCTGGGAGCTCTATTACCAACTCAATCTCGGTTTCCTGATATATTTAATACTTGGGTGAGACACATCTCAGTAAGATGAAATAAGTTATTGACAGTGTGTGGCAATATGAGTGCAATTACATCAATATACATACATACATACATACATACATACATATATATATTCGGTGAGAACATTATTCATTTGATATGATATTTGATATGTGCAAATAGCTATGTAAATATAAATCACAACTGATACCAAACTGTAACGACCTGATTTTAAAAAATATATATATATACTGTGAAATTTCACTGCTCTAATACCTCTTAATATAAATCAAATCCTCATCACGGTCCAGATAGGACCCATGTAATCTGAGACACAACAAGCAACCTAAACAACGAGAAGCTGAACTCATAAAACCATAACCATGTATATACAATACCAGAGTGTCAGAATATTTCCCAAAATATACATTCACAACTATTCCCAAAAATACCCTCAACTGAAACTAGGGTTATACAAAAATAACCTCCTAAAATACTCACCCTATAGATAGGGCAGTACTGTAGCCCCCTTTATTTGCGAGCCTGATCTGCTCGCTTAACTGGATCACCTGAAAAACATTAAATCACTGGGATGAGACAACGTTCAGTAAGATGAAATATGCTATTACTAGTGTGTGGCAAATAAGTTACATATTTATAAAATTTGATTTAGAAATATCATAGATAACTAAATATGAGAAAATATGTATAATTATCGTACAGTAGAGCTCATACCTATGTTACTTAACATAACCGTTCTTATAAATTTTCTATTCATAATAATTCTAATAATCATAGATAGATCTATTGTTTTAGTAAATCTGAATATACATATAATAACTGAGAAAATTTCCCTAGATGGATAACTGTATGTCATGATTTAACCCCTCGTGACAGGGTTGTGCAACCCGTAGGCGGGACCTATCATTGGCTGGCCTACCAGGATAAGTCACTATACTTCGAAAGTCAGATCGGTCTCCTTAACCCTAACTGATGGGGAGCCTGTCCACTACCTAGGTACGATCAACTGCTGTAAATCCACATACTATCTGAGTTATATGGTTGCACTTTGAACTGTAAATAGCTATGGTACTATGCTCTGTAAACTGATCTATAATGGTCCATTAGGGTTTGATGCTATATAATGAATTTCTATATAAAATCTATTTGTTTTACCATGATTCTGTATCAACTGTACTAACCTTGACGCTGTTACAAACTATAATTCTATATCAACTATATTTTTGTATGTCATGGTTCTATGATCTATATATCATGGTTCTGTAAAACTGTATAATCATGGTACTATGAAAACTATAAAAACATCTTCCTGTCTGTATATACTGCAAAACATGATCCTAAAAATACTGTAAAACATCTTTCTATATATATACTGTAAAATATGATTATGTAAGTACTATATAGCTAGAGTTTTATAATAAAATTGTATAATTTGTATATCATGATTTTGTAGAAACTATATAATCATAATTCTGTGAAAAGCTATGTAGAATTCTGTACTATATTAATATTCTCATGCCACACAATAATTGAAACTCATTAAATATAATTTATAAAACTGTATAATTTCATGCTCTGAAAAACCCATGAACATATACTATATTTTACTGGTAACAATCTTTATTTTAACTGACATAGCATATTTTCCTTACTTGACTACTGGAAAGCCCCGAGTACGACTGGTCCTACACCCGCAGGGTTCCCCGTTCAACACCCTGAAAACAACATCTCCCTAAACAAAACTTTAGTATTTCTTCGAGTACTACATTTTCTACAATTATAAGAAAGCCAAATATCAAATAAAAATCTTTCCTTGAATTTGGGATGAAATCCAAATTAACCTCACCAGCGATCCACTCTAGCATACTTGAAGAGAACTTTCCTAGGAGTGTCGTAGTGGCCTCGGATAGTCGAACCGGTGAGAATCTGACCCAAAATCCTAGAGAGAAGGTAAAGGAGACGAACAAGAGAGAGAGAGAGAGAGAGAGAGAGAGAGAGAGAGAGAGAGAGAGAGAGAGAGAGGAAGGCTTCTGCAGAAAAATTTGAGTTTAGGCTATTTATACACTGGCCTTCGTCGATGAGGTCATGGAGGAAATTCGTCGACGAACACCCATCCCTCGTCGACAAAATTTAGATATGAAAAATAGCCTCTCGGTATCTTCTCGTCGACAAGACACGTGTCACTGTCGACGAGCCCAATAAGCCACTTCGTCGATGAGCATGCTGCATTCATCGACGAGACCCCTGTTATATTCCAATTTTAATTTCCTTCCTTTCTCCTTTTATTATTTAATTAATGTGAGAGTTTTGAAGTGCCTTTTATACATTTGATCTGATAGGCAAATGATTACACTTCTCAGTCTGAGATATCCTAGCTAGTATGGTGCTTGATGAGTATAAAGTCATCATTGTAAGTTCTTTGTTTAAAGGTGAGGCTAACCATTGGTGGGAATCTATGCAATGGGTTAGAGATGTTGAGGGTTGAAGCTATGAGTTAGGACTGACTTTAAAATAATTCTCAATGGGAAATATTTTCGAAAAGCACTCCAAAAAGCCAAATTATAGAAATTAATGTAGTTGAGTCAGAGGAATTTGTTTGATAGCTAATAATATAAAAAGCAAATTTGTTGAATTATCACGGTTTTGCCAAGAACTAGTTAACACTGAGGAATTGAAGTATGATTCTTTTACACAACACTTAGGCAAGAGTTTTATTTGATTTTGGTTCTACCAACTCCTACATTGTTGCATCCCTTACTAATATGTTGTGTTTATAATTGGAACATTTAGAGTATTGTCTTGTGAGTTGCTTTACCCGTGGGGAAGACCATAAATGTGGAAAGAATCTGCAGACATGCATTTTAGATATCGGTGGAAATGACTTCCTAGTTGATTTATTAACATGGATATTGAGGATTATGAGGTAATCCTATAAATGGAGTGGTTATCTATCTATCATACACTTAGTTGATTGTTTCCAAAAGGAAGTAGTACTCAAAGATCCAAATGGAGTAATAGTTTTCTTCCAACTAACAAGCTCTCATGTTTGATATCTTGCGTGCTTTTGAAAGGATGGAATTTGGGCGCATGTCTAGGGTTTGTAATAGCAATGAAAGAAAACACACAAGTTAATGAAACCTAAACTTCTTTACCATAGGTGATGAATGTCTAGATATTTTTCTAGATGGTTTATCGGGCTGCCTCTAAAAGGAGATTGAATTTAATATTGATTTGGTGTTAGAAATAGAGCCTATATCGATTACTTTGCATAGAATGACATTAATTGAACTACGGCAACGTAGAGTTCTCCTCGACAAGGAATTTATTCGATCTAGTGTATCACCATGGGTTGCACCCGTGTTGTTTGCTAAGAAACATAATGGTTCCTTGAGGCCATGCATTGATTATTGGAAGTTGAATCACGTTACATTAAGAATTGGTATCGACTTCCAAGAATTGGTGGACTATTTGATCAATTGGAAAAATCCTAAAATTTTGGAAGATTGATTTGCAATCAAGTTATCACCAATTGAGATTTGGGGATTAAACATCACAAAGATGGAATTTATTACATAGTATGATCAATATAAGATTCTTGTATTACCATTTGGGATTACCAATATAACTTACATTTTCATGGATATGATGAATCAAGTTATTCAACCATAATTGGATCAATTTGTTATAGTTTTAATAGATGATTTTTGGTATATTCAAAGACTCAAGAAGAGCATGAACAACATTGGTGATTAACTTTACAAACATTACAGGAGCATCAGTTATGTTCTGAATGGAAAATGTGAGTTCTGGACAACTAGTGCGAAATTTTTGGGTTATGTCATAATCAAAGAATGGTTATTAGTTTTAATAGAGTTGTTTATGAGATGATTTCAAAACTCGTTGGGTTAACGATGGATTTTATTTGGAGTAGTAGGTAACAAATTTCAAGGATGAAATTTTTATAAGGAGGTGAGAATGTAACGACCCCAAAAATTATATGTTTTCTCTCTCCTCAAACTCTCTCTCTCTCTCTCTCTCTCTCTCCTTGATTTCTTCGACGAATTGTGTGCCAATTGAAGAACGGAAAATATCCCTAGGTTCTAATTTCTGCCACGAACATTTTAACTGAAGTGGATTCGTTGTTGGGACGCTGCAGACACCACTCTTGGGATAAGGTAAAGGGAATAAATTATGTCAGTTATTTTAAAAATTTACCCAGTTAAATCATGGTATATAATTACTAAAATATTGTATATGGTTTTCTGAGTAATTTTATGGGTATGAAAATTATGTTTTATTTATTAAATTGTAGTATTCGATTAAATTAAAATTTTGGGAAAAATATGGTATTATGAGTTCGAGAAAACCCTAGAAAGGGTTTTATATATATATATATATATATATATTAGCAAAATCTTTATTTTTCCTGGGTAATTATTATATTAAGAATTATTACTCAAATTGTGTGGCATGAGAAATGACTATACGATTACAATTAGAATATTTTATGACGATATACAGTAAATTATGATTTTGTACAGAGATCAGAAAATTCTATGTATATGATAGTATACTGATTTCAAAATTTTATGAATATGATGAAAATACGATATGACAGATTTACACAGAATATGATATGACAGAGTTATGATATGATATGCTTGTTTGGTACAGAGACAACTATGATATAATAGTTTTTATTATATCGATTATGATTTGACAAATATGATATGATAATGAAATATGATTTATACAAGCTTATGAAATGATGATTATGAGATATGGTTACATGTTGACTTTTTGAGTCCTATATTGTTTTTGATAATAACAAATACAAGGTGTTTAATATTTGCCGAGTTTGTGTGCAGGATCAAATTGACAAAATCATATGGTGGCACACAGTGGCTTGAAGAAAAAGAAGACCCAAAGTGTCCAATTTCTTTATAATTCATATTCAATCCATTGGGTCTGTAATAATTAATTATCGGTCTGTAATAATCTACGTATCATGCATGTAGGAACCTATAAGCTCAAGACCATAGATGAACCTTAGGGATCACCGAAGATTGACCGACGCTGGATTTTTAGGGTAAGCTCTCAAAGACCTTAGACTGACCATAGGTCCCAATATATTGCATGAAAAAGCCCCCATATATCTTAGAAGTAATAATCATGTGAATAGGGGTGATTTCAAATGAAATTAGGACTTGAATGCAAAAATTTTACATGGTCCGTCGATCGAACCAAAACATACTGAGACCTTTGGTCGACCGAACCTCCCCAGGGTCAAAAGTTTGACCATTTTGTTGACTGTCCTTAAAATGAATTACATGCCCTAGTCGACCAAACTAGCACGTGGGGAAACCCTAACGCCCTGGTCGATCGAACTTGAAGTTGAAAAATGGTATGATCGACCAAACATCCAAATTCGGTCAACCGAACTTAGCTTGGTCGACCGAACCTCACAGATTCAAAAATTGCCTCAAGTTTGGTTGACCAACACCTCAATTCAAAAACACCCTGGTCGACCGAACTGAGCAATTCGGTCGACTGAACCTTAAAAATGGTCGACCGAACTTCTCAGGTTGCTTGAATTTTTACCAAGGCTAAACTAGTTTATTTTTAATTAAACTCAATTAATCTTTTTTCAAAATACTCAGCGTGTGCCCAATAGTTATAATTTTGACCATGTCCATATATATGGGTTCATTTGCAAGATTAGACAAGGATTATGGATTTAATTAGTAAATATTTTCTCTGAATTTTTTGAGAGCCCTTCTTCATACTACAAGCCAAAATACTCATCCTTTGATCATTCTTTTGCAAAATCCATTTGAGTGAGAGTATTTTAAATCATCCTACATTGCTTTCTAAAGTTATAACTCTCATTGTGTTTGATTGTTTGTTGATTTTTGATTGAGAGTTTTTAGCTAAAGTTTTTTCCCCCGGTTTAATTAATAAACTCATTGAGTGGGGAAAACTTTTTATTAGTGAGTCTTTGCACTATTAGTGCAAAGACTTACTAAGCTTGTCTTGTATTGTGTTTTTTGCAAAAACTATTTTGACAAGCTTATATTACAAATATCTTTTGCACTAGATTTTTGAGAAAATCATCATTGAGATATTTTAATTACACTATTTGGAAATCTTTGAAACCCTACATAAGATTGAGATATATTGATTTATTGTTTCAAAGATTGCTTGAGAATACACTTTTGTACTTGATTGACTATTGACATTAGATTGAGTGTGATTACACTTTGTTGTACTGAACTTATAGTTCCTATCTGTTTGAGGTGCATTGATTATTGCATGTGCATATCGGTATAAAATCTGCTTGTGTTTAGAAGCATTAAAATTGTAAGCAAATTTAAATTGTCCGTTGTATTCCAAGCGTGGCCCGAGGGGGTGTTGATTTAGCCCGTAAGGGTCATTAGGGTCTTTTTTGTCCTATAAGGAAAATTTGCAAAGGTTAAGGTCAGCCCTGGGAATTTGACTTGGTTGTAACCGGTGCCGCTCCACTCGTTAGGTGAGCATTAGTGGAATCCTCGGGCTTGCGAGCTGAGGCGGGGACGTAGGCAGTATTGGTCGAGCCTCGATAACATATTGTGCGTGTACTTTATATTTTCGCAATTTATTTTCTACACTTTCATTTTCAGCACATTTATATTGTATGCCTGATTCATTATAAGCTGTAGATTTGTTGATTGAGTTTATGATTATATAGACAGACCCTAGGTTGTGTATGATTGCTGCTGATTTGGTTAAACTTAGGAATAGATTTTTAATACCTAATTCACCCCCCTCTTGGAAATACACCAATTCCAACATTACATGAACATATATGTTATATAAAGTGTACTATATGATATAAGAACCCTGATGGATTAAGTAAGTACAGAGCACGATAACGTAGCTAGCTAGTCAGATCAGACAGTGTAACCCCCTGTGTGCTGACCCAAGAAGTGTTGCGGCGAGTAGGACGAGCAGACCAACTTGGGTTTTTAGCCGACATTACAACCACACTATTTAGAAAGTGTTGGGTCGGAGGCCGATCAGTTCCGAAGTGTTGCAGTGAGTAGGATACCCACTGTGTGCTGATCCAAGAAGTGTTGGGTGAGTAGGATGGGCAGATCAGGTTGGGTGGGCAATCGTGCGTAGGTATGTTATGTTTGACTTAGTTTGGTAGGGCAGCCATGGTTAAGTCCAGCTTTCGAGCTGCACAACTTGGTCATATGAGGTTATTACATGACGAGACGTATGAATAAAAGCAACATAGGTATGATACCTATTTCCTAACTTAGGTATCCGAGTGATATCTCGGAGTACACCCCGGGCCTTCTAAGTCTTTATTATTTGATTCTTTTCAGGTGATCACGATCAAAGGACAATTCAATAAAAGCAATTTGATTTTTAACAACAACAATAACTAAATATTTTCAAACAAAACTTTTGTCCTAATTACTTGAAATTACAAGGATGTTAAACAATTTTTAAATAGTAACCAAATATTTTTAAACACCTTACAATTTTTTTTTTACTAATTACTCAAATTTACAAGGATGCCAAACAATTTTAAAAATAATTTCAACCAACTCATTTTTATCTATTTTCTTTTTGAAACTATTTTTCAGAATTACAATATTGGCAGGGGAACCAAAGTAATCCTCATCCATTAAAAAAAACTAAGAATTAACTTTTTAAAAAAAATAAAAAAATGTTATATAATAATCAATATACCTAAAACGAGAATTCATGAAAAAAAATTCACCAAATTCATCCAAAATAAAATCCAAACATAAATAATTATTTGTTACAATGATATGTTTTCATATAAAAAACATGATTAGTTTATTCAATAAGAAACAACCATAATTGTAAAAAATAAAAATCATATTAAAAATATTATATGTAAATTTTAAAATATAAAATATATATAAAAAAATTATCTTCCATAGAATAATCCAACCTTTTCATGAATTTTTTTTTTTTTTAAAATGATACAAAGTGTGGTAGACCAACAATTCCCCCATAGGAGTAAAATAAAAAAATAAAAAAAAATAGTCACACTTATAGTGAAATTACTTTTTCACTTTATAGAAAGACCCTTTCCTGATCGGAATTCCACTTCCGATTTTTAAAAGAGTCTCTGAATCCAAACCAAACACGGCGAGTCTCTGAATCCAAACCAAACACGGCGATCCATTCAAGGGACAGGAAATAAATTTCCAAGCCTCGTCGCTTTGCCTTCCACTCTCTATTTTTTTTTTTTTTTTGGTCTTCCCTCATTCCAGAATCTGTCGTCAATCTTCAATTGCCCAGCTCCTGCACAAAATCAGACATTCCCTATTTAATTATTCCTCTTCTGGGTTTCTCTGGGGAAGTTCGAAGTTTATTCTTGCGCCTTTAGGAGCAGTTTTCCCGTTTGTTTCCTGGGAAAAGTTCGATACCGAGGCTTTAAAGTGGGGGTCGTTGCTGCTGTTTGTCCCACGTTTTTCGTTTTCCAGGTTGTTCTTTGCGCTGGAAGTGTTTTTCTCGTGATTTCTCAGGTTCCCGTCGTGCCAAACCCCAGATCGTTGCTTAATCGTCGGAATTATCCCTCCCAATTCCAGGTATGATTACTTTTGGCAACACTTTACACGATCCCACCCTCGTTTTCCCCCCTTTCTTCACATGTTTGCACAATCGCTGAGCCATCTATATCGTAGAATTTTACTTGGTGTCGATGAAGGTTGTTTCATGTGTTCAATCACATAAGCTGTTGAAATAATAACGTGGGCTGAGGTTCGCCTGTTTTTCTATCTTTTTTATTTGGAGGGCTTGATGGGTATCTTTGAATGTAAGCAAGCACTGGTTGTCTGTATTATTTATTATGGAGATTTGGGTTTATAGTATTAATTTTTCTGAAAACGTTTGGGTTCAAAATGAGGCACTTTACTTGCGCGTTTCGTTGCTTGGTTGAAAAATTAAACGGGAAGCACATGGTTGCTTGCTAGATTGAGTTGCTTGTGGAAGGCGTTGAGGATAGTGAAGATGGGTTGTAGAAAGTTGGGGGGAACAAAGAAGAAGATTGTTATTTGCAGTTTTTCCCCTTTGGGTTATGTGTATAATTCCCTGAGAGACTCGTTTACATGAGTTATGACATTGAGACCCAGATATGGGCTTCATTGATTCTGAATTCTTGTTTCTTGCTACATTATTCACAGTTGAAATTGTGTTATAGCTCTTCTTACATATTATCATCCTATAAGATATTTGTTCGGACTCAATCACAGCTTACATTAAGTTTCAATGTGTTGCTCTTAGAACCTAGAAGAAGTTGTTGATGCTGAATTTGTTTGCTTCAGGTCCCATTCTCCTACCATAAGGGAGTTTGTTTCTTTTCTGAAGAAACAAAACTTGTTGAGCAATGCTGAGCAGTTCTCACATGTTGTATTGCAGCTTCTTCTGTCGTGCATGCGTGATCTGGAGATTTTAAATACAATGGGCCTTGGACGCAGGTCAAGAATTCTGAATTATTTTTTTGCTTTATTTTTTTTTTCAAATGAAAATCACCCCCCCCCCCCCACATGAACCTTTTGGAAAATTTTCTGACCGATATTTTATGTCACACTTTCTTCTTTTTGGTTGCAGTGCTTTTGCTAGAAAACCAAATGAGACTATGAGGCTTATTGTTACCACCTTCGTTGGAGCTGTTTTAGGGTTTTTATTGGGAGTATCTCTTCCAATATTCACTGTCATGAATAAGGTACACAGACCTTTCCTTTTTATTTTTATTTTTATGCTTCCAAATCACTGGAAAATATAGTTACTCTATATTTGGAAAAGTCTTAGATTTGGATTTGTATTGGATTTGGATAAGATGAATGTAAAATTGTATTGAAATTTAACGAAATCTACCCAAATCCAAATCCAAATTCAGGACCTGAAATTCATGCTCCCAAACACAGCTTAAGTGTTTTATTTTTTTCTTATGCTGTGATTATGGTTTTGCTTCTTATTAGTGATGCACCTTGTACTATTTTATGTTCAGGAGCTGAATCTTCCGTCAAGCCTTCTTACACCAGTTGATATCTCACATACTGAGGTCAAAAGTTCAGGCCCCTCAGCCCATACACTACCCCCTGCCTCATCTATTAGAAGTAACTCAACTGTTGCTCGAAAACCAAACAACACGTCAAAGGTATACCCATAAATAATAGCTTGATCAAGAAGTTCGAAATTGCATCTTTCACAGCTTTAATACTTTTTGCTATTGAACAGAAGAATTTCAATTCGTTGATTCCATCACTATTGTAAATGATATTTTTACAACCATACTCGATTTCTTCCATAGATCTGTTTTTTGAAATTCTCATAGGCTCCATTCAGATGTCAAAATGAGTTAAGGAAAGCATCCTTCATTCTTTGTGAGATTTAATATGGGGTGATAATGTGTACCAAAATCACTGTTGTTGTTGTTTGAATGACTTCAAAATTTTCTTTCCCTCCTGTTAGAAGTTTCAAAGTATACACATCCTTCTAAAATCAATGCTGAAAGGAAGAGTTGACTTTTTTGCCAACTATATAACGTTATCTTTTCCTCAGATTATTTATTTGTTGTTTTAGTTTAAGGTAGTTTGGCGAAGACTTGAAGGTCGTGCTGTGTGAGAAGATAGTAGCCTGTAGGGATTAGAGAGCTAATATAATACTTTTTTTCATGGGGAAACTGCAGTTTAGTAGAAAGATGTGCGACTTTAGTATTGTTTTTACATCCATTATCTGTCTTTGAATTGTGTTGATGGCGGTAGACAGGGCAAGATAATGGGCATTAAGAATCAAAATATGAATAAAATGTGATGAAAACTGTTTGTCACCCTGAATTATGAATGGCTTGGGTATTTAGCCTCATTATCATGCTCTAGATTGCAATTTTCAGAGTTCAAAATTTTGAAAATGTCTTCTGTCTGTATTGCTCTCTTTAAATATACATTACTTTGAAAACGATTGACATGTAGAATAGAAGCAGCAAAGTAGTATGCTGCTGACCAAATTGACTCACTAACATGTTTAGCTGCTTTAACTGGGAGAGTTAGTATTATTTTTTATAGGCAGAAGCATTGAAAGTTGGTAATTAAGAGATTGTCTTTCAGTATTATATATTAAGTTAACAATATTGGAAGGGTGCGCCCTTTGTTTTGTTTTCATTGGTATGTATTAATTCTGGTTATTTTACCACCTACAACCAACTATTAGCGACTTATGAATTTTGAACAAGAAACATATAATGAAAAAGTTAGGGCTCATAAATTAATTGTGTAAAGTATAATATATAGGTTTAACAGAATACATTTTTTGAGTGGGAAGATGGAACAATAAAGTAAATACATAAATACATAAAGGTTAAAAACAGATCCAGGTATTCATGTTAAAGAATCGAGCGAAAACTACATTGAGACAATTAAAGGAAAAAGGGTACACATTCTAATGCATTAGTTAAGCTGATCTTATATTTGTTGACAATCAATGGACATGAGGTGCTAAACCTTTAAATCTTGCGTTAAGTATCTATGAGGAGGAGCAGAGGCTCGTGTGTAAGATGTAGGAGGCTGTTGATTTATGGCACAAAAAATGTGAGTTGGGGTGGGTGAGGGGGTATTTGCCTAAACATATTCAGCATTAAGTCAATGATTGTATTAGCAAGTAGAAGTGTTTCAACTCTTGCTGAAGATGCTACAAGGACAAGAGAAGGATGATAATTTCATTGGTTCTTTTGATGAAGTCATCATGGCATGATACAATAGAAGAAACGTAACTGAGAAGATCAACATTGATATGTTATGGCATCATGATAATATAGCTGCCTGCATGATCAGAGATAAATAAAAGATCAAGAATAAATTTAGATTGAGTGTAGGCTGAAAGATCACGGGATGGCTTTAAGGAACTGCTGGCCTGATTGAACCAATCTTGGGATTTATCATGACGTTTTGCATAGGCCACTGGCAGTTGAGCATATGTGTCCGTAGCAAAAAATAACTAAATATTTCATGCGTTGTTTTTCACTCCTCCCCTCTGCCTAGGCCTTTGCAATCAGTCAGTTTGGCTAGATAACACAACTGAACTGAACTGATTGGGATGATGTAATCAAAACTGAGCCAGCTGAATCCTATCTCTTTGACGAAAATTTGCTGGAATAGTTCTGTTGAATCAATTGGGATGAATGAAATTAAAAAATCTATAATAAGAGCTATCATGAACTCGATATGAAGCTTTTGGTCTTTTTGGTAACTTGGATTAAATAAATCACATGCAAAGGGATGGCTTGTTTTTTTTTTTACCCTTTCAATTATAGCTTGAAAATCACATGGATAGGCACCGGCCAGTTGATACTGGCAGTTGAAGAAGAAGAAGAAGAAGAAGAAAAATATGATCAAACCTACAATCCTACAATTAGTGGTGGGTGACTTGTGCTGGTTCAAAGGTTCAAGATGGACTTCATTTCTTCAAAGAATCTAGATTCAAGAATCAATATTTGTTCTTCAATGAATATTTGGACTTTTAGGTATTGAGATTTTTTGATTTGGGGCAGCTAACATCTAACAGTCTAAGCTCGAAGAGCGGCAAGGCAAGGGCCTGAAGTTGTGGAGTCATCAGTCATGTTGTGTCTGTGGCATGCTGGCAGTTGAAGGTGGGAGGAGTTTTGGCCCCGCGGGGGGGGGGGGGGGGGGTGTGGTGGTGTTTGGTTTGGAAGTCAGTGTGGTGGGAGTAGGGCTCTAGCAAGTGGCAACTGTGCTGCAAAAAAATGGAGTTTGGGGTTCACAGGTTAGGGCTGGTTTGACCAACCATATTTGATGGCTGAATCAAACTGGTTTGACAAAATTGTGTTGACTGAATATGAGTGTGGTTTGGTCAGTCAGTTCACTTTAGAGTTTAGACCAACTAATGCCCACCCCTTGCCTTGCTCTTAATTTATTGGGTGACATATGTAAATCCTGTATCATTATCTTCAGGATACATAATGTGATGTGGTAGGAAAGTTGGTTCTTCTTCTTCTTCTTCTTGTTTTTTTTTTGAAGGGTATGTTGAGTGGATTAATCTTCTTGCTTGATTGTTCTATATTTATTTAACTTGCCTGACATCATCTTACCTTGATGCGTCACATTTGAAGAATGATAATTGGCAGATATTCATTTTTTTTTCAACTCACTCTGTGCTTTCCATATTATCTTGCTACAGATATGGGTCCCAACAAATCCTCGAGGTGCAGAAATGTTGGCGCCTGGTATTGTTGCAGCTGAGTCAGACTTCTACCTCCGCAGATTGTGGGGTAAGCCCAGTGAGGTCTGTTTTCTTCCACCACCTTTATAAGTTGAATCTGTTTGAATCATCTCCAACACCTGTAACCTTTAGTGTCTATGGTGTTGATGTGAGCATACATGGGACTAATTTAGTGTGGATCTCATTGAAGTTCCTTCAGTGAAGTGACTGAAGTTAGATTGTTGCTGTGTCTATTGGAAGAAATACCTTGTCCTTGAGTGTGCTTTTTATTAGGTAGGTCCTGATTTTTGATCAGGACTAGGAGTGAGAATGATGATGTCTGAATTGTGTGTAATAGCATGGTTTTAAACCTGGACAGGATCAGCTGGTCCATCCAGGTTTGGCAGGGGCTGGTTACCTGGCCAGTCCGAGTACGTCCTTAGAAGCTGGAAATATTGGGAAACAGTATTGACCTGGTTTACCCAATCAAAACTCCAACCTGTGCCAGACTGAACCAGGGGTCACCTTGGGTTAACTTGGTCCCTTGCCCAGTTACCCTTTAAAATAATTGAAGTGCAGCTTCAAGGCTGCACTAGTGCAAATGAAACCCATGTACTGCTGCTGTTCCATTGTCTTTGTTTGTTTCATTACCCAGGAAATAATAAATAAATAAACACCAAGTAAATTATATTGTTTTAATTGAATAAAAAATATATGCTATCTTTCAATATTTTGTTTGACTTCTAATAATATAAGTTTCAGAATATGTTCTAATTGGCTAATATATGATATGACCACAGTCTCTGTAAATATGATCTAAGATTGGTATATAATATTATAGTGTGATATATATATCATGCTGATATCACTTATTTGATATTTTTGACCCATCTGTCCGACCTACTGGCTTTTCCAGGTTGGACATGTTTTAAAACCATGTGTAATAGTGATCCAACTTCATCTTGGAATGAAGGCTTTAAGTGGGAAGCAAAATGCCCCGAGACATTCATCAGGTGGTGAAAAGTTATGATGGGGTGTGGGAGATCCATGATTCAAATCTTATCCACAAAGGGAAAGAATAAGATAGAGTTTTGTAAGTTAATATTTTTTGTTTGAACTGATGGCAAATAATAGCATATAAAAATTTTAACAGTTGAAGTCACACAGAAGATGAGATTTTATAAAGCTTGCTACTAGGAGTAATTTGATTCAAATTGATACCAAATCAATCTTATTTCATTTACTTTTGTACCCTGAACTGAATATGGGAAATAAATAAGCAAATAGATATTAAGGGCTCTTTTAGTTTTGGGAAATAATTTTCATTTTTCAATTAATTTTCTAAAAAATGACAATTTTTTTTTTGGATTTTATAGCACTTGTATTACAAAAGATGAACAACAATAAAAGGTTTTGACACTATTGCTTTTGGAAATAGTTCTATTTTTCATGTTCAAATTTTCAAATAGTTACTACAATGCCACCTTGCTTTCTATTTGTCTAGATTTTATATAGAAAAGTTGGAAAACATCTTTTTATTCTTTTCTAGATTTCTCTTGAGCTTGGGAGTATGGAATTTTGATCTTGGACTTTGATTTGTTTGGATTATGACAAAATGTAACATATAATTGCATTGAGTTTCTTTAAATCCACGCAATCCACATTTGAGTCCCAAAATCCACAATCCCGGATGTTACCTTATATAATTTTTTAGAAAATTGAAAAAAAAGTTTTTTTTTTTAAAAATAATTATTTTAAAATCTCGAAATAAGAAATAATTTTTTTGTACAACTAAAACTATTTCTACCTTTTTTATATGAATCGTGGAAAACTAAAAATAAACTCAATTTTTTTTAAAAATTTTTTGGAAAATTAAAAATGGAAAATGGAAAATGGAAAATGGAAAATGTTTTCCACAATTAAATGCGCCTTAAGTTTTCCAGTTCAGTTTAGTAAGTTTTTGGTTCTTAATACTTAAAACTAATTTTATTTATGAATTGAAATATCACTACTTTAAAATTTTCCTATTCTATTTGGACCATTTAATAGTTGTAGAAAATTGCCTATGTAATAACTATTTAACAAAAATACTATTTTAATAAGAATAAATGTATTAATATAAAAATATACAAAAATATTAACTAACTTTTCTTTGGGGGGTGTGGGATGGGGGTGGGTTTGGGTTTGATTTTTCATAAAAATTAAAATGGAAACTGAAAACTGAAAAATTAATCAATACCATATCGGATCTCATTCTGATAAGGTGCAGTTTGGTTTTCAGATGTTTGAGAGTAACTGAAAATAAAAATTTAATAGATTGAAACCAAAATTTTAAACTAGAACCTCAACTCTGTTTGGGTATAGTTTGGTTTTCAGATATTCAGTTAAAAATTAGTCATAAGTACTGTTACATCTCTTGCATTTTCAGTGGATACTGAGCTAAATTAAATTCTGCTTGGAGAGTTTTTAACTTTATGGAGTTGGATTTCATGAATATAATAAAAATTGTCTTAAAAAGTTTAATGCATTTCATCTAGGCAAGTGGAGATCCATCTCGATCATCAGTCTATATAGCATACAAGCAAGAGAAAAGAGAACATAAATATTGTAGTTTTCCTCAGTCTTGATGATGCTATCAAATTTTCTCTTCAACTATGATTACTATGATACTTCTGATATTGAAAAATAAGCCTGGTTTCTTTGATTTTGTTTAATCATTTTTGGAATCTGCAGGACCTAGCCATCAAACCGAAGTATCTGGTCACATTTACTGTTGGTTATGATCAGAAAATGAATATTGATGCAGCAGTTAAAAAGGTCAGTCTTTGTGTGAGTGCTTGTGTGTGTGTATTGAGTGTGATTACTTGTGCATGTCACTGATTATATTTCTTCTACAGTTCTCAGAAAACTTTACCATACTTCTATTTCATTATGATGGCCGAACAACTGAATGGGACGAGTTTGAGTGGTCAAAGCAAGCTATCCACGTTAGTGTTCGGAAGCAAACAAAATGGTAAGGAACAGCACCTATTTTTTAATGGAAATGAAAAAAAAAAAGAAAAAGAAAAAGTCTGTGTTTCTGCTTCCTTTTGATATTTCTATATGTTTTCTATTCGAATGTTGCTTAAGAACTTGAAAATTTGTCAAAGGTGGTATGCCAAGCGGTTTCTGCATCCTGACATTGTGGCAGCATATGATTACATATTTATCTGGGATGAAGACCTAGGGGTTGCGCATTTTAATGCAGAAAAGTGAGTTTTGGTCATATATATATATATATATATATATAGTTTCATAGTGGTGGTTCTTTTTCAGTCAGCTAAAAATTTGTATTTTCTTTCTTTCCAGATATATACAGTTAGTGAGGAAGCATGGTTTGGAGATTTCGCAGCCTGGTTTGGAGCCTAACAAAGGTTTAACGTGGCAGATGACAAAGAGAAGAGGTGATCGTGAAGTTCACAAGTAAGAATAATGGATTCCAAAAATACGAATTTAATATCGTATCTTTAGAGATTTAGTTCTCCAATCTGTTGAATGTTGAATGACCTATTTATTCCTTTTCCTTTTCAATTTCCCCCAATTTTGGCAGGATAACAGAGGAGAAACCAGGCTGGTGCTCAGACCCCCATTTGCCTCCCTGTGCAGCGTAGGGGCTGCTATTCTTCTGTGTCTTTGTTGTTATTACAATTTTTTTCATTATTATTTTATTTTTGTTTCCTTCTGCGAGCTCTGCTAGTATGAGTGATGCAATTTCTTACTAGTGGGTACCTCTTCTGAATGCAGATTTGTTGAGATCATGGCTCCTGTGTTTTCTCGGGATGCATGGCGCTGTGTTTGGCATATGCTTCAGGTATCAATTATCATCATAATCTTGTTCATTTGAAGCATGCTTTTATTTTTTGGTTTGATTAGAAACTCGCACTGGGCCTGGCCTGGACAACTGGAGGTAGCCCATCTCTCATTCCATTCCCATTCCCATTCCCACTCTTCACGGTATTCACACCCAAGGCTTCCAACATAGAAGTCTTAAGCTTTTACTCAGGATGTCTCCTAGGTGACTCTTTATTTGTAGCATTCTGATGGTCTCTTGTCGGTTTTCACTTAAAAATCTAAATTGCCTTACTGTGGTTGCTTACAGAATGACTTGGTCCATGGATGGGGTCTTGACTTTGCTCTCAGAAGATGTGTAGAGGTTGGTGGCCTGCTTTGCATTTATGATTTGTCTGTTTCCTCCATTATTCATTTTTTTTTATTGTCTATGGTTTCAATGGAGCTCTTTACACACATATCTCTTGGAAACAGCCTGCTCATGAAAAAATAGGAGTTGTAGATGCTCAGTGGATTGTTCATCAAACTGTTCCCTCGCTTGGGAACCAGGTAAGAAGTTATCAATGACATTTGCACGATCTTTCAAAGAGACAAACTGGGATATTAATTACCTTTTTTCCTTCTCTCTTAGGGGGAATCGCACAATGGGAAGGCACCATGGGAAGGGGTACGTAATTCATTTCTTTGTTCTTTGATTGTTTTTAAATTCCATTTCATGGATGCAATTTCAACCACCACACCAACCCCTACTTGCAAGAAGTTGCAGATGTCATTGTGATTTTGTGACTTGTTTATGAGGTGTTTCTCTGTGCTGACTAACTACAGTTGTTCGAGCTGTTGATCTCTTTTGTGTTAACTGGTTCCAGGTGAGAGAGAGGTGTCGGAAAGAGTGGACAATATTTCAAACTCGGATTACCAATGCAGAAAATGCGTACTTCAAGAAAATGGGAATTGATCCTTCGAATTCCACAGCCCATTAGTAGACGACAATGGCAGAACCTATTACGTTACAACAACCGGTGCTGCCATGCTTGCCAACTTACACTGATAGGATCCACTGTCAAGCTATAAACATTGTAGAGTTAATTTATTAGTAATTACCATTTATTTTAACGTTTCCTTCTTAAGAGGGAACTTTTTTTACAATACCTGCGTTTACAGCTTGCTAGAGCCTATGACGAGCCAAGGATGACTTTTCCATGAATACCCATATTCCTTCGCTCAGGGTTTTACTGCTAGATCGGTACAGCCCCCAATGTTGTAAGTTTACATGCTCACTGAATCATATGATTGCCTTCATTTTTTTGTTTTCTAAGTTTTGATCCGTACAAATTGTAAAACCCTTGAAGGGCACTACCACCGTCGATTGTTATTTTACCTTTTTGTAAAGGGGCAGGCCTCTTTCCACAGCTGAAAAGGGTGCTGCTTGCACCCTCCTTGGAGAGGCATTCAGTATCGTTTGTTTTCAAAATAAAAATAATGCATTATGGCATCCCAGTTTGCTCGTCTGCGACGGGGAAGCACTCATTTATGTTGCCTTTGCAATTTTGTGGAGCTGCATAGTTCTGAAATCATTTTGATGGTATATGCTATGAAAAAACCTTATATTCCAAATTTGGAAATGAATCAGTAACACATCAAGCGATAAGGCCTTTGTGCAGGAGGGATGGGGAGAAATGTGGTTTTTATCATTTTGATTTGGAATTTATATTGGACCAAAGAAAAGGACACTTGACTGTACTATGTAGGAGCATTTTATTTAATCTGCTGCCAAAATTAGTTTTCTACGATAAAAACATTTTACTAGTGAGAACTCGGCCTGCAAAAAGAAGGTTGAGGTTTGGTTTGTACATTTGGCCTTTGGGATCTCAGCTCCTTTCTATTCTAACAAATAATCTTCAATGCCCCAATTTAAATGGCTGTATGGAAGATTTGATGTAAGTGGACTATTTTGAAATTGAACACTTCATTATATTTGGAACGATTTTGAATTTAAATTTGTTTGTATTTTAATAAGATATAATATTAAATTATATTAAAATTTATTTAAATTCAAATTTAAAGTTCTAAATCTATGCTTCTAATTGCAGCATTAGTGATGATTTTAAAGGGCCTGTGAAAGATGTCCCACATTTCTTAAGTAAAGGGCATAGTGAGGTGGTCATATTAATTGTAAACTTGGAGAAAAGAAAAAGAAAAAAAAGTAAGGAGAAAATTAATTTTTTTTTTTATATTTTTTTCTATTAAATATTAAAAATGAAAGTTTATTTTAATATGATTAAAATTTTTTTAAAAATAAAAATATTAATAATATATAAGATCAAATTTTTATTTATATATTTGGTATAGTTTTTATTTATTTTTTTTATTTTCCTTGATAATCAAATATGAAAATGAGGATTTTTATTTTATTTTAATAGGCATTTCGTTCCCTCGTTCTTCCATGGATAAATTTGATGGGGATTCCATTTCTATGTGAATTTTACTTTAGAGAAGTAGAGTATTATTGTATGATATTAGTATATTGTTATCTTAATATTGATAACAAATTACCATTTCCATAACAAGTCTTTATAAATTGCAACAAAACATAAATGCCTCTGCGCAAGACACTTCTTGTTTTAGACTTTGGAATTTGAAATTATGATGCGTATGAAGAATTTGCTGCCACTAAGCTTTATTTTTATATTACTACTTATACTTTATCAAAATTTTATAGTGCCTGTTAACCTGAATGAAACTATACTCTCAAAGCCCCAAAAACAACATGCTCTTGCATTTAAAACAGAAAAAAGAAAAAAAAGAAAAAAAAAAAGAGATAAGAAATGATCATCAACCAAAACATGAAATTAGACATTATGATAAAAAAAATGGATGGGAATTTTGTTCCTAGATTTCAATAGAACAAAATGGATTGATAACAAAGTTCCCGCATATATGGGGTCGGAGAAAGGGGCGGATCATAATGAGTTCATAGTACGCAATCTTACCTTGTATTTTTGTAAGAGACTGTTTTCACACCTTAAATCTATGACCTTCAGGTCATACGACGACAACTTTACGATTGCGCTTAAGCTCTCCTTATGTGAGGGGTCATGAGATATGTTGAAGAAATAATGAGCTTTCATACCAAAAAAAAAAAAAAAAAATTTATTGGATATTAATGGATGCACCCAAATAAGGAATTAGGCTGCACGAGGTTACACACCTTTTATTATATTAAAAATACTATTTAACGTTATATTTAGCAGCAGAGATTTTGGATTTTAGATTTGGATTTAGATAAATTTAGACAAATTTTAATATTTTTTTTGTATTATATCTTATCCAAATCTAATACAAATATAAATTTAAGACATTTCTAAACATAATTTGAGGGTATTTATGTTCAAAAAATATGTATGTGTTTATTAGATTGACTTCTCTCAATCAAACTAACAGCTTTATATCCTTTCATAAATTTGAAAACCACGTGAGGGTTTATTGTAATTTTTCTAAAATTTCTTACTTTAAATATGGACCAAAGAAACATGTTTAATTTAAAAATAATTGTGGAAAATTAGTCCTTGACTAGAAAGTTAATTATTCGTAGATTTTAAAAAAATAATTTTTATTTTGTATTTTGTAAACAAAATTATTACACAAATGCACCTCATTTCCTAGTTTTTTTTAACATTAATATAGAACAATTAGAAAAATGATAGAAAATAAGAAACATGAGGACATTGTTATAATTTTAGAAAAAATAAAATCTTAAAAAAAAATTTCCCGAATAAGGCTGATCCCATGTTTAGAGAGTACTTAAATTTAGATAATATGTAATATAAAATTATACTGAAATTTATTTAAATCTATTTAAATTCAAATTCGAGATCCAAAATTCATACTCTCAAACACTATCTTAAAGTTTTAATTTTATATTAAATTAGGTGTAGGAACCCGAATCCGAAAAAAAAAAAAGAAAATAAATAAAAGAAACGAAAAATAAAGGAAAAGAAAAAAAAAAGAAGGAAATACGGTTTGACGGGACCAAACTGTCAACGGTTTTTTGGAGCCTAGGGCCAGGCTTACTTAAGTAGTAAGTAATGTAACTTATATATATCTCTCTCTCTCTCTCTCTCTCTCTCTCTCTCTCTCTCTCTCTCTCTCTAAATTAGGATTTTTGGACTCTCACTCTCTCACATAGCTCTCTCTCCCCTAAGCTCACCCGGAGTCCATCCTCACTCCCCAATCATCTTTCCCTCCTCTCTCGGCTTGCCGGCTGTGGCAGGTTCGAAAGTTAGGGTTTTCGTTTTCCGAAATGTAAACGATTTATTTCTAGGAACAGATAAGAGGATTAGGTTATGTCAGATTTTTTTTTTTTATTATCAAAATTGAACTTATTAAACTGTTTGTATGTATGTATTTTCATGGTATCAATGGTTAGTTTGAAAATCAAACGATCAAAACTGAGTCTATAAATATGGGAATATCCTACGATGATTTTTTGAATGACTCGAATGGTTGAAAGTTTGGCTTTGTTGTTACACACATCTTGAGAAAAACCTAAAGACAGTATAGGGTGATCATCTTAGTTTTCCTATAAAATCTATATGTATATATAAGTGTGTTGTTAGTAGTTTAAAAGGGTGAGATGATAATACTTGATTTTTATCAAAATCCACTTCTTATTTTATGAAATGTGTTCGGTTGGTTTATTTGATTATGATTTGATATTCAAAACGTGTGGCATGAGAATAATCAGTTTTTGTTTCATTGCATATTGGAATCTGAGTATTGTGGTAAGAATATACGGTGAAATAGTGAACTATACTGGTTTATAGATGAAAATGGATATGTGATATGACAGTTGTGTGCCAGGTTTTGATATGACATGTTTTGCACTGAATTACGAAATGAATTATATAATAGTTTTTATTATTTAAATTGCATTATATGGTTTAAGAACGTTGAGAACCAGATATGATAAGGGCACAGTACCGTAGCTAATATGTGAGATAGTGCAACCACACTGTTTTGGATAGAAGTGTTGGTAATGAAAAGTTGATTTGGCCACGGTAGGGTTGTGTATCCTCCTGGATTTTAGACTGGGTTGGGTAGGCAAATCAGGCTTGTAGACATGAGGTTTGACTTAACCTAGTGGTAGGCTGGTCAGGGTTAGATCCAGTTTTCAAACCGCACAATCCTATCATTGGGGTCTATACAAAAGGGAATTTCTTCTACGCATATGTGTGAATCTATGTAACCCATGTTAAATATGTATTGGACTGATTTATATTTGGAAATAAATGTATATTTTCAACTGTGTATGTGTGAGTATGATTGCCAAATGTTATTATGTTTAAAGAAAGTGATGGATGTTTTCTGCATATACTAAAACTCATGTTGACCACACCCTGATATTAACATTTTCCTTCTTACTTAGAGGTGTTTCACCCTAATGATCATTTGACTTTTTAGGAGATACCAGGGACCGTACTTAGCCAGTTAAGAAGTTGGGCTTAGATTGTTTTGTTATAGTAAGTGATTTGTATGAATTGATGTTAGTCTTCTTTCGTTTTTGTTGGATTGTAATATTAACAGCTGGAGACACTTACGTATGATGATAATTAGAACTCTGATAAAACATTTGAAGATGTTCAAAATTTTTTTGTTTCTTTTATATAATGATTGTGGTATTAGGGATTGTAGAAATTTTCAAATAACACCCTAAACCGCTCTTTCCGGTTTGGGAGCGTTACATTAGGTGTTTTCTAATTATGAAAATTAAAAATTTTAAAAATTCAAAGCCTAGTTAAAAATTCTGAATTTACTCACAAAAATGTGGCGTGTGAGCCCTCACATTTTAAATGCCAGGGCGGCCGACGGACGACAGTCAATAGGCGCACGTGCACGGCACGTGATATCACCGCCATGTTTGCGCTGGGGCCCACATACGCGGAAGCGAAAGTTAGACGGGTTGGGTGCGTGGGTGGACCATAGGAAATGGGTTTTCATTTCTCTCCGCCCCACAATTTCTAACATCACCTCATTTTTTAATTAATTTATATAAAGGAAAAAAATTTCTCCCTTTCTTAGTCTCATTTCTAATATTTTTTTAAAATTTCCTATGGAGCTTGAAAGATTTCTCATTTACTTTAGATTCATTTAAAAATACGTGTGCAAGTTCGAATTCATTAATGATGTTGGAATTGAATATATATAATATTTTTTTTTCAAACGCATTAAAAGAAAAACGAGCTCCACCAGGATATTTAATTATATATGGAAGCATTGTATTGGTAAACCAACAACACGTAAGTTAAAGATATATAATATTGGACCCCAAAATATTTATATATTTTAAAGGATATTATTGTGATGTCGATAGATGCTTTTAAAATTTGTTCGTGGTTAGAATATCTTCTGCATATGGAGATGAAAATAAGGTGAAACTAAGAGTTAAGACATGTATGTTCAGTTAGGGTTGACTCAAGTAGTAAGGATGACTTGGGACTTTGGTTATCTCAAGATTACGGGTTCGATTCATTCTTAAGAGTTTACCTCAATAAATTACCAGTGGTGCGTCAATGAGCGGACAAATTTCACTCTCGGATTTGGTGTCACACCATAATGTCTAAAGTGGCGCGATGATGGTTGTAATCTCCGGATTATTAAAAAAAAATAAAAATAGTTAAGGCATGTATATATAGAGTATTCTTTCTAGATGCTTGTGGCAAGGTATGTCATGTGCAAGAAGAAGAGGTGAGGGAAGAATGAAAATTTGGAAGCTCTTTTAGCCATATACTCATGAATTTAAATTCATGCTTTTGAAAATAAATAAAATGAGCATATCGATATAGGAAATTAAGAGTGTCTTACTACAGCTTAATGTGTTTGGAAGAAATTTTTTTTTGAAGAAATGCGATACGTAGGCAAAAGCAATAATTTGTCTTTTACTCGTACCATATGAACCAAAACCATTTTATAGTTTGGAATTTTTGCTTAGAAAAGGATAGAATCTAATCTTTCCCTTTTTGTGTAAGTATTTTTTTTGGTTTAATTTGTAGTGATCTTAAAATAAATAAATAAATAAATTAAATAATTATTAATTAAATTATATAATATAATATAATAATATTATATATATATATATATATAATGATATACATTGAAGTAGGAATTGATTTTAAAATTGAGAACAGAGGACCCCCCATCATCTCTCATCGTCCCTCTCTGCTTCGCCAATCTCTCCTTCGTCCCTCTTTCCCTCTCCCCTCAATTTTTTCTCTAATATTCAGTCAATCGAAAAACAGAAAATACCACCGAATTCCATTCTCCATCATCGTCAATTTAATCGGAGTGAATTTTTTGTAAGAATATTGTAGGTACCACTCCTGGGGTAAAGTAAACCTATTATTTCTCCTCAATTTCTTTCAAATCTTCAACCTAATTGACGATCAGACGCTATTTCTAAGGCTTAGCATCAATCCTCGTCAATTTGACCAAAACGGAATTTTGAATCGGGTTTTCTAGGCACCACCCCATGGTTAGGATAAGATTTAGAAAATTAAGCTAATTTGTAGTTTTTGGGAATTTAATTATTTATTTGAAATTTATGACTTTAGGAAACGTGAAAAAGAATAATATTTTATTTGGGTGGTATTGATAAACTAGGATTCATGAATTCAGTGTTCGGGTGAGCGCCATAGGTATAATTTCGGAATCCCTGTAGGCGTAGTTCAGGAAACCAGGTAAAGGGAATAGATTAAGCTAGTAATTTTGTAATTCAACCAGTTAAAATAAAAATTATATGTGTGTGTGTATATATATATGATTATCATGTGAATTTTGAAAAGCCAACCGTTTGAACTGTGATTTTAAGCTTAGGGCTGTGTTATTAGTTATTATTTAGGAAAACGAAATGATTAAAGAAATGAATTTTCTGGATAAATTGTGGAGATAATTTAACATGTATTTTTAGTAAAACAGATGATGAACATGGGTTGACTTATTATTTCAGATGATATAATTATGCGTATTATTTAAATCGTGTGGCATGAGTAAAGTGAATATACTGTATTGAATTATGATATATTTATGAGTTGTTGGAAATATTGAAATGCGTTGAGAATATATATTGTGTATGATTGTTTAAAACAGAGCTAAATGTGATTGTTAAATTGCAAGTTATAACTTGAGAACTCCGATGGACCATAGTAGGCACAATATTATTGCTCGTGATTTTTGAAGAGCTAGTGCACCCACACGTCTTAGAGAGAGTGTGGAGATGTAATGGTCGATTGTGATAAGAATGGTAGAGTCCTACTAAAGTCTAGACCAGTATGGGAACAACTAATCTGACTTACATACTGAAGAGGTTGTTATTGATTTAACTCTGGTGGGTAGACCAGGGTTAAGTCCAACCTACAGGCCACACAACTTGTTATAGGGGGAAGCATGACAGTGTTTATCCATCTGGCAGTGAGTTCTAAATACATAATTGTTGATTTAACCAGTAAATATTATGTAACAGTGTATGTGAATTATCTGTGAATACTGAGTATGTGAAGACAGAAGATGAGAAATGTGAAATGAGATTATGTGATGTGAAATGCTAAGAACTGAGATCATGAAGCGATGAATATTACGGAAATAACAGATGCAAAGTAAAGAATAAATGTATTATATATTGTAGCATTATATTTATTTTGGGCGAGATAAACTCTTCGTCTGAGGGCTTGTTGAGAAAGGCGAGTGCTTTGATAGGTATCAGATGTAGCCATACTGAATTGTATAACGTATTAGAGTAGAGGGAAGTTAGTTGTATGAACGGGTAATCTTTCCTATACTCAAGAACCTTCGATGATAAATAATTGTGTGAATGTGTGTGAATATGAGACAAACTATCCACCTGACGGCCTACTGAGTAAGGTAAGTGCCCTGATGAGCATCAGTTGTAGCCATACCAGGTTGCATAAGGTATCAGAGCAGAGGGGTACTACTTGTATGGACGGATAATCACCCAAATCCTTGGGAAACTCTCGTTAATAAAATACGCTACATGTGTGTGAGTAGGGATAGAGAATGATTTCATAATTGTGGATTAATTTGTAAATGATGATTATATTTTATACACAAACCTCATGATAGCCACACACTGGTATTAATCTGTTCCGTCTTACTAAGATGTGTCTCACCCGATATGAATTTTATCTTTTTCAGGACCTCCACGTGATCGAGCTTAGTGAAAGAACGCCGTAGCCTCACATTACTCACAAGAAGAGGGACAAGCTTTACAAGCTCAAGCAAAAAATTGTTTCTTCTATATTTAACTTCAACTTCATTTCTTATTCTTACAATTTATAGGCATAATCTGGGAGACAAAACATTAAACGCTCAACAACTCTCAACAACTTTCAACAACTATTAACTTGACACAATTAATACTTACTAAAAAACAAAGAACTCTAACTCATAAGCACACAAGTCAAGCTTAGTTGTCTTACATTATTACAATTTAAATATGAAATTTAAACATATTCCAAAAAAAAAAGCCAAAATCGTGTAGGGCCCATTGGAGTCATGTGGGGCCCACATGGGTTTTGAGTTGGACTTTGCTTCAATACTTCACTTGGATCTTTAAGCATGGTCTTCAAGCACCTAATAATCTTGAAATAACATAGCCACGAAAAATATAAATTAACACAATAACAAAGTCTTACATCAAAGATATAGAAGATCTTCAATTGATCCCATGTGTTCCTATAAAACAGATATAAACAATAGTGGACATCTGAAAATCATCCACGTGTCACCATATTCGCAAAGGAGTAGACATCGAGAGGTCGTCCATGTATCATCATATAAGTAAAAGGGATACATAAGACATGTTGATCCCCATTAGGGTCTAATCTAGGTGAATTTGGTAAGAATTCATGCAATAAGATTGACAAAGTTCTACGTTTGCTGTCAACTACTTAATACTATTCCTTTATCCAAGCTTGGGACCGACTGTGTGTAAAAAAAATTTGTGTTACATAGGTGATTTTTTTGTCCAACTTATTTCACATAAACAATTTTCTAAGTCACACCCTACAACTAGTAGAAACTACATACACAATACAATGTATTAAGAAATTATAAAGCATACAATTTTGGGTGTGAACCCAAACTAGACTAAAATTCCATGCAATAGTACTTTTTTTTAAAAAATTGTTATATTCCAAGACTTGCAAATGAAAACACAAAACACAAAAGTGCATATATTAAGCCTACAAATCCTAAACACAAAATCGCTACAACTAACCAACTATTAGAAAAAAAAAATATTAATAATAGTAATAAAAAAAAATAACGAGAGGATAAGATCTCATCGGTAGCTGAAACTAAAAAGGTAAAGACAATTACCTGAAAAATACCCTTTGATGCAGGAAAATTGATGCGATGGTTTAAAATTAAAAGGTAATGACAATTGATTGAAAATATTAAGTTGAATACCCTTGGAACGACAATAAAAATTGACTGCAAATACCATAGTAAGTATCATTAGGTGTTGAAAATTTATGCCAATTAATGAAAATCAATTGAAGATTATGGAAAGTAACGTGGGATTATAAGAATTCTTCAATTCAAATTTAAGATTTGTGATGAAGTTGATTAGTCAACATAAACTTTTTTGAAATTTATGTATATTTTTATTTTAATTATGTTTAAATTTAAATGATTATTTTATTTTTATTTTGATTTAAAAAATATAAAAAAATGATTTAATTTAAAAGAACTATTTTTAAATATTAATTTTTTTTCAATAGATTAGTCAAAACATGTAAAAACTATAAAATGTAATTTTTAATTTTTTAAAAATTAATAAAAAATAGATAACAAAAAAAGTTAAAACATAAAAAAAAATATGTTTTATACTATGGTTATTATCTTTAATCATATGAAATTTTATTGAATTTTTTAAATTTTCAATTGTTCAAAGCTAGGGTAACATTCCTCTATTGCCCATCTCAAATATTAAGGAAAAAAAGAGTTCTATTTTATTAAAAAAAAATAGTAACTTGTGAAATTTAGATAATTTTCATAAAATTAATTAGTCTTATTAAAAGATTAAATTGGGAAAAAATGCCAATTTTTAACACATTAACTAACTTTTATTTTCATACTAAATATTTAATTGAATGGCATAAATATCATTTTATTATGTTATGAGAATCCGATGCAAAACTTTTAGGGATTATTTGGTATTATTATAAAAAATTATAAAAAGAAATTAAAACAAAAAATGAGCAATTTGTTTAATTAATTTTAAAATTTCTGATTTTTTAAAATTAAATAGTATTATAAAAAATATAATTAAGTTAACAAAGCTTTAAAGTAATTCATAATAAAAAATACTATAATAAAATAAAAAATTACTATAATTATTTTACTTAACAATTATACTTGCCAAATTTACTTTACAATAAAAATTTTATTGGACATGATAATTAAAAAGTAGTAAAAATATTTTACAATTGATTTTATTATTATTAATTAATTAATTAATTTTAATTACATTTAAATTTAAAAACTATGTTATTTTTATTTTTATTTAAAAACTATAAAATAAATAATTAAACACAAAATGAGTACTTTCAAATATTAAAATTTCTAACAAAAGATTAGTCAAAACATATGCAAAATTATAAAATCTAATTTTTAATTTTTTAAAACTTAATAAAAAATAGATAACAGAAACAAAAAATTAAAAACCTAAAATAATATGTTTTCATAATATGTTTATTATCTTTAATCATATGATTTTATTTTTTTAAAGAAAGTATATATTTTTTAATTTTATTTTCGGCCGGCAAAGCAAACGCGGGAATTTAAGAGAAATTACAACAAAGGCCACAAATCATGACGTTACGGGACCTGAGGAAGTGAGAATCAAGAAACTTCCACGCCACCCGAAAGCTAACTGTCCCCACCAAGTCCCCCACGTTTCGCCATTCCATTGGTCAGCGTAAAGCTCCAAACCACGTGTCGTCCCCGAAGCTGCCTTTCTCATTCCCTTGAAAACGCCACCATGACCGCACAGTCTGATTAAATCAGTCCCCATCTCCCACAGTCTCTACGCGTCTCGCCACGTGTTAATCCCAACCTCACCATGGTTAGCCCCTCAACCGCGGTCAACCCATTGGTGGTTAGGATCAACCCTTTTATAAAGTACCAGTGAGCAGTGTCCGCCCTGCTTGGAGACGAAATCGAATCTCCACAATCATAATTCCCCTCAACTCCTCCTTGATTGACCTTTGTTTCTCTCCGATTTGGGAAAATTTTAGTCTAATTTCTTCTGCGCGGGAGAGCTAGAAGAGAATTCCGATGGGGCTTTCAAACTTCCCGAGTCCGGCGGAAGGCGTTCTGCCATTGTTGGTGGTGAACGCCGTCATCTCGGCGGCTCTGTTGAAGAACGCGGTGAGATCTATGCTCCGATTGGTAGGTGTTGTCTGGAGTATTTCTCCGAATGGGGACGAAGACGCTTTCCCAATGCGGGAGGGCGCCGGAGAACGGAGGCGGGTGTCGATAACCCAGTTTAAGATTTTGTGCGACAGCAGGTCCGGCGTGGTCGCGGGCGCCGGAAGCGAATGCGGAAGCCGCGACCGATGGGGGGCTTTGACGGAGTGTTGTGTGTGCTTGTGTGGGTTCGAAGGGGAAGAGGAGGTGAGTGAGTTGTCGTGCAAGCATTTCTTCCACAAAGGCTGTCTGGAGAAGTGGTTCGACAAGCAGCACACATCGTGCCCTCTCTGTAGATCTGTGCTCTGAGCATAACCTTTTATAGGGTTTAGTGGGTTTAAGAGAGTGAGAAATACTTTTGCTTTTGGTGTTTCTGTTTTTGTTTTTCGTTTTTTGTTTTTGTTTTTGAGGAGGGTTGGGTAGGGAAGACATGGGTTGCTCTTGGTGGGTGTTCGTACGTGGGCGTGTGTACATATGTGTGTGTTGAAGTAGTGAAGAAGTAAAGAATGAAAGAATGAAAACACTTTCGTTGTGATTATTGATTACTGCGTTACATTTTTAATAAAATATGTTTTGGGAAATTAAGAAGGCTTTTGTTTTTATTCTGGTCATTGAGAGAAAGAGATTGTTTATATTGAAATGTTTAAAAGAATTTCTGGATGGAAGGCTCGTTAAGGCTGTGGAGTTGGTTGGACTAAGAGTTTTTTATTTTTTATTTTTTATTTTTATTTTTTGTGATGTTGGAAGGGTGATATCATGAAGATTTTTTTAAAATTTTAAAAATTAAGTAAATAAGTATTTTTATATAGTTTAATTTTTTTTATTTATATTGGAAATTAGGATAGTTATTTTTTATTTATTCATTATTACGAGCTTGTAAAATAGTTTATATTATTATTTGCTTTAAAGCAATGATTTAATTTCTTGTATAGTTGATTATAATTAATTTATTAAAAGTAATTAATTTTTAGAAGCAAGTATTTCCCAAATTAAATATAATCTAAGGAATAAATGATATGAAATGGGAAGCATAAATTTTATAATTGAGTTTTTAATATGTGTAAAATTTGTTTTCAAGTTAAATTGTGTTAGTGTTTAGAATTATTTAGTTCTTTGTTAACAAAGTATTGATCCACCAATACTTCTTTTTATTTCAAAACCACAAATGGAGTGAAATAATCTTCATGCAAGCTAGTCATTAACTCATAAGTTGCTTATATTATATGCTCTAATGGAGACATGGGTTTTTCTAATTTGTTGATCCAATAAGTTATATCCTATTTTGATTATGATAAATACTCAGGTATTTAATATTTGTCGAGTTGATGTGCATGTTTATTTTGACAATATTATATGCATGGCCGGCTCTTCCATTAGGCAGCTAAGGTGCTCGCTTTGGGGCTCCCAATTTTTTTTTAATATAATAATATATTTTTTGAAGCCTAAATTTTTTATAATTAAATTTTGTTAATATTATTTGTTATGTTCACTTCCCATACATTGACTTCCCAACTAACAAATAAATGAAATTGTATTTTAAAATGTAAAATAAATACAATTTAATTCTTTTTCTTTTTTCAAGTCTCATTGACTTCTCAACTAATAACTTTATTATATTTCTAATTATCTATTACTCTCATCTCTCTTTCTTAGTGTAATGACCCGAAAAATAATGGTATTTAAATAATAAAAGAAAGAGAAATGGAAACCGAAAATAGAAGGAGGCAGTCAACGACATTGTATTGTGGAAAGGATAAATCTCGAAGAATTTTTCAGCTCCTCGTCGACGAATACAGGGAACTCGTCAACGAGGGTATAACAGGAGTTTGTCGACGAAAATATAACTAGGCTCATCGATGAGGTGACGTGACTCGTCGACGAGGAAATACCGAGGGGATGATTTTGGGATTTCTAAATTTCATCGACGAAGGGGAGAGTTCGTCGACGAGTTTTGTATTGACCTTGTCGACGAGGTGATGTAGCTTGTCGACGAAGGCCATAGTTTAAATAGGCCTAAAACTCTTTTAGCTGAAATTTCTTGCGCAGCATCTCTCTCTCTCTCTCTCCTACCCTTCGGTCCCTCCTCCTTCTCTCTTCGATTTCTGGCCGGATTTCTGCCAATTCGACAATCTGAAACCGCTACGACGTTCCTGGGAAAGTACTCTACAAGTTTGCCAGAGCAGATCGTCGATGGGGTTGAAATGGAAACCATCCCAAATCCAAGGTAAGAGTTTCTACCCAATATTTGGATTTTTGACAGTTGTAGAAAGTGTTATACGCGTAGAAATACTGAACTTTAGTTCTGGAGAATGTTGTTTTCAGGGTGTTGAGTAGGGAACCCTGTGGGTGCGGGACAGATTTTCTTAGGGACTTTTCAGGAATCAGGTAAGAGGATAAACTAAACTAGTTCTTTCTAAGAAAATGTATGTACATATAGCATTTGATTTCAGGAAAGTAAATATGTTCATATATATATATATATACGATTTATATTTGAGAAAACACTGTTGAAAACGATGATATGTTGAATATATGAAAAATCTGTTGGTGTGGCATGAGTTTTGCTGGCGTACAAACTGTGCTATGTGTATGATTTGTCAGCGTACGGGCTGAGTTATGGATATATTTTGCCAGCGTACGGGCCTTGCTATGGATGTAATGTGCCAGCGTACGAGCTGTGCTATGATATGATTTGCTGGCGTACGGTCCGAGCTATGGATGTGATTTGCCAGCATACTGTGTTATGATTTGCCGGCGTACGGGTCCAGCTACGGTAAAATGTGTAATACCGGCGTATGGGCAGATAATTTTCATGATATATGTATGTATGCAAAATGATATGATTGATATGATAATTAATGATATGAAATATCCATGTATCACAGTTTCAGTATATGTTATATGATATTAGAACCTAATTGGCTTGGTCTAAGCTAACACTTGCATGATACCATTGTTATGTGTCCATGATCTTCGTGATCATGATATTTGTGTTAACGCCGCTATACGGAGTGGTGTGAGATTGGATGGTCGATGTGGTTTTTAAGAAGTGTGTGAGCGCCCCTGGTGTATGGACCAGGTTAGGCAGACCCATCAGACTTACAGACTGTACTTTTGACTTGACAATGGTTGGCCAACCATTGTCAGGTCCTGCCTTTGGGTCACACAGTCCAGTCATGTGGGGGTAATACATGACAATAGCCAGCTAACCTACCAAAAATGTTTTTGTATTATTATTATATGAGATGAAATATGTTTATGAAAATGCAGTATGTTCTACCATGTTATGATGATATATATATTTTCCTAGATATGACATAACAGTTGTTAAATATGTTTCTGTACAATATATGTACAACATGGAATACTCATGTTGCCACATACTAGTATTAGTTTATTTTCCTTACTGAGAGGTGTCTCACCCCGAATTTCATATTTCAAGAGCCCCTGATAGGAGAGCGGGTAAAACCCCGCTAATCTAGTACGGTAGATATGCCCTTCTAGAAGAGTAAGTATTTTGATAGGGTCGGTTGTCTTTTGTAGAAATGGCCCTAAGATATATTTTTGGGTTGAGTGTTGTATATATAGATATACAGTGATTGTAGTAATTCTGTTATTGTGATGTATTCTAACGACCTACTTAATAAACTGATTTTTTTTTTTTATATATACTATGATAATCTACATGCTTTGATACCATACTGGGAGTAAAAACCCAATTGTTGATTAAGGTGTAATCCCAAGAGGGGAGGTGAATTGGATATTAAAAAAAATTAATCCACTTAATTTCTTTTTACACACTTCTTATAAATTTACCGACTGCTTCTTGTTACTCAATTATATATGTGTGTGGCAATCCTATCTATGCATGCAATATACTCAATTTAAATACAACGCGGAAAATAAAGAGTAGAGGGAAGAGAGAAAACAAACGCGATTTTATGAGGTTCAGCCGACTTGGCCTACAACCTCGCCTTGAGCAACCACTCAAGGATTCACTAAAAACCCTGCTCCTTAAAGTGGGACAGAGCTTCCTTTACAAACCGCTGCTTACAAAAGGTACAACTTCTTCCTCACATCCGGTTCACAACTCGAACTGTGTTTACAATGAAATTTGAAAATAACACTCAAAACAATGCTTCTAAAAAAAGTTTGTAAGTACAATTCAATTTCCTAGCACATTAACATATGATATAACTTGAAGCTCGTGAATGTATGAAAACGATAAACTCGTTTTATGTATGATATGCCTCAACACACGAATCCCTTTTTAACCAAAACTTTCAAGTAAAGATAAATTCAAAACGTTTTGAAATAATCTAGGGTTCTTGGTTCACTTTGCAAAAATGCACACTTATATAATTGAAGTGAACTAGTTAGCAAAAACTTTGTCTTGAAGACAAACACAATAAACTCACAAAGTTTCTTTCAAAGTTCAATCTTTCCACCAAACTAGATTTTTCAATAAAAATGCCCTATGAACAAATATATATATGTTTATATACTCTTGATTCCAACAATCAATGAACCAAGCTAACAAGACTTTTATGCACACTCAATATCAAAAAAAATATTTCTAAAGATACTCAAGAAAACAGATGATGTGATGAGAGGTTCTTGAGAAATAAAAACTTAAAAGATCACACCTCACTAGACAATTGAGGTACAGTTGAAAGAGATAATGAAACCCCTTTGATTTTCCGAAGAGATTTGCCCAATGAAGATGGAAGGAGTGCAGAAAATCACCTCTAGGGTTCACGTCTTGCAATGAGATGTATATTTTTCTTGTTGTGCGTCTTAGCTTCCTTATAGGGTTTAAACATTTAGTATATATAGTAAATGACCCTTAGGATTGATCTCAGTCGTTGGATCAATTAGATGGCTCGCGAGTTCACTTAATAAAAATCTGGTTTTTAGCAGCCCCACGACTTCAGGTGCCTGAGGGTAAAGGTCCAGGCGACCGAAGTTCCTTAAGCCTTGAAAAATCACGTTGGAATACAGGGTCAGGCGACCAAAGTGGTGACTTCAGGCGCCTAAGGTTCCAAGGTCAGGCGACCGAAGAGCTTCGGCCAGGTTCTTTCTTCTCCATTTAATTCTTCAGGCTACTAAACTTAATCTTCAGGCAATCGAAGAAATTCTTCAGGCGCCTGAGGTTTGAGTTCAGGCGACCGAAGTCCCCATTTTCTCAAATTTTCATTTCTAATTAAAAATCTGCTTGGCTCTTTTCTTGGGTCTTTCATAAAACATATTTTTTATGATTTTGAAAATATTTCAAGGTCCATGAGAGTTTCCTAATGATGTACATGAAATGCATGAATCCCAAAACCATTCTAAGTTATAATGAGCATCAAATTAAATCATACGAAAATGAAAGTACATGAGTTCTAAATACCCTTCCCCAAGATATTCTTGAACTTTGCTGCTTGCATCTTGACTCTCGTACTCTTTAAGTTCCATGGATCTTGCCAAGATTTGTTAACTTTCCGTGCATGCTTAGTGTAAGTCTTGTTCACAAACTCAATGCACAGATCAAATATCAAGTGATTTGTCATTATCAAAACAAGATTGGACTCGTAGAGTCAACACCAATCATAAACCTAAGCAACGAGAAGCATAAATCACATAGACATTATCATTTGAACATATATATATACCATACCACACAATACCAGAGTACTACATGTTTCCCAAAATATGTACATATATTTGTTCCCTAAAAATGCCCTCAACTAGCTAGGGTTATACATAAACACTCCCAAAATATAGTCACTCTCTGATAGGGCACTACAGAAGCCACTCTATCTGCGAGCCTGGTCTGCTCACCTACCTGGATCATCTGAAAAATAATTCAACACTAGGATGAGCCAACACTCAGTAAGAAGAAATATGCTATTACTAGTGTGTGGCAAATGAGCTACTATATCATGAAATCTATTTTCAAATAAACATGAATAACTAAATATATAAACAAAGTATAAGTGATAAAATCCACCACCCCTGTCCCTATCGCTTAACATGACAGTATTGGAGTTTATTATTCAAAATACTTCTAGTATAAGTGCCCTGTTTCTGCAAATCTATACATATTTAATAATAACTGAAAATGTTCCCTGTGACTATCTGTGTGTCATGAGTTACCCCCTCATGACAGGGTTGTGCAGCCCGTAGGCGGGATTTACCCTGGCTAGCCAACCAGGAATAAATCACTATACTTCATCAGTCAATATGCCCTCCTCAACCCATATTTGGATGGGGAGCTTGTCATTTGCAGTGCCTAGGTGATCGACCTTACCACGTATTATCTAAATAGGTGGTTGCACACATAAAGTAACATAATATTTGTAACAACGGTATTGTACTCTGTAGCAGCAAGTCCAACAGGGTCTGATACTATATAATATATTTCTATATACAACTATTTACCATGATTCTGAAATAATTGTAATAACCATGATGCTGCATAACTGTACTGTAATTCATACGTCGTAATACTAAGAACTGTATAATCATAACGCTGAAATTGCATAATCATAATACTGATATTCATGCAATCATGGTATTGAAATTCGTAAAATCATGGTACTGAAATATCGTAAAATTAGAATACTGAAGTATTGTAAGATATATATTCGTACTAGATTCATATTCAAAACCCACACGATACTATAATACATAATTTTCATCATTTAATAAACTGTTTAATATTTTAAAAATACCTAGCATAGCATATTTCCCTTACCTGACTACTGGAAAGCCCCTATAGAGTACTAGCCTAACTCCCGCAGGGCCTCCTACACAACACCTTGAAACAACATATGTCAGAACATAATATCAGTATTTCTCGGCCCACATCATTTTCTATAACTATCATAATGCCAAAAAGAGATTAAAAGGCCTTACCCTAAATTTGGGATGAAATCCAACTTCGTTTTCCCCACGATCAGCTCCGGTAGACTTGTAGAGAACTTCACCAGGAGCGTTGTGGTGGCTTCGGATCGTCAATCCGGCGACTAGCGGGGTCGAAATCGAAGAGAGAAGAGAGAGAGAGTCGTAGAGAGAGAGAGGGGCATGAAAAATGGATAAAAATTTGGTTTTTAGCTATTTATAGGGTCATATTCGTCGACAAGACACGGCACCTCGTCAACGAGACCCTGTATTCATCGACGAAATTCAAAGCAGCCCAAAACTGTCTCTCGGTATTTTCTTGTTGACGAAGCCCTGTATTCGTCGACGAATTTCCTTATTCACTCGTCGACGAAGCCCTGTATTAGTCGACAAATTTCCTTATGCACTCGTTGACAAAGCCCTGTATTCGTCGACGAGTCCTGGTAGTCCCTCGAATTTATTATATTCTCCAAAATGCAATGTTGTCGACGAAGTCTACGGCTTCCTTCTGTTTATCTTTCTATTTCTCTCTCTCTTATTAGATTTAAATACTATTATTTTTCGGGTCACTACATTCTCCCCTCCTTATAAAATTTCGTCCTCGAAATTTACTACCTGCATCTCTAGCTATACTCTCCCTCATCAAGTAAAAGAAAAGAGTCTACTTATTTTATTACCTTCCCTCACTTATGGCGGAGGAATACCGTGGTTAGATGAGTTGTTCTGGGAGATTACAACCATAAAAAAAAATTTCTCCCAAAACAAAATACTACCTACCCTATACTTTACATTACAATTACACTGGACTCAACAAAATAAAATTACCATCTAAGCATATACATCAATACTATAATTCATCAAATAGATGGGGATATTTCCATCTAATTTCATCTTCAAGCTTCCATGAGGCTTCTTCAATCGCGTGGTTTCTCCACAAAACTTTCACTAGTGGTATCTTCTTGTTGCGCAATTCTTGTTCCTTTCTATCTAGGATCTGCATTGGAGCTTCTTCATATACTAAAGTCTCACTGACTTCCAATTCTGCATGACTGATGATATGGGAAGGATCTATGACGTATTTCCTCAACATAGAAACATGAAATACGTCATGAACTCGAAATAAAGATGGTGGAAGAGCTATCCGATAGGCTACTAACCCAATCTTATCAAGTATCTAAAATGGGCCAATAAACTTAGGGCTCAACTTACCATTCTTCCCAAATCTCAAAATCTCCTTCAGTGGATTTATTTTCAGAAACACATAGTCACCCACTTCAAATTCCAGTTCTCAGCGGTGAGTATTTGCATAACTTTTTTGCCGACTCTGTGCTGTACTGATCCTATCTCAAATAAGTCGGACTTTATCACATGCTTGCTGAATTATCTCTAGAGCCAAAACTCACCTTTCGCCAACTTCATCCTAGAAAAGAGGAGATTAACATCTCCTACCATACAATGCCTCGTAGGGTGCCATGCTGATGCTAGACTGATAACTGTTATTATAAGCAAATTCAACTAACGGCAAAAACTAAATCCAGCTACCTCCAAAGTCTAGCACACAGGCATGAAGCATATCTTCCAATACCTGGATGGTTCTCTCAGTTTGACCATCGGTATGAGGCTGAAAAGATGTGCTGAATGCTAGCTGAGTCCCTAGTGCCTCCTGCAAACTCCTTTAGAACCGTGATGTAAGACGTGGATCACGGTCCGAGACTATGGATACCGACACTCCATGGGATCGAACAATCTCCTGTATGTAAATCTCCGCTAACCTATTCATAGGGTAGCTGACCTTAATAGACATAAAATGCGTTGTCTTCGTCAATCTATCAACTATCACCCAGATGACATTCTGTCCATGCAATGCTGGCGGCAGCCCAGTAACAAAATCCATGGACACGTGGTCCCACTTCCACTCAGGAATGAAAAGTGGCTGCAACTGACCAGTCGACTTCTGATGCTCAGCATTAACCTGCTAGCACGTCAAACACTGCTGCACAAACTCTGCTATCTCCCTTTTCATACCACTCCACTAGAAAGAATCTCGCAAATCCCTATACATTTTCGTACTGCCATGATGAACAATGTATAGAGATCTATGTGCCTCCTCTAAAATCGTCTTCCTGATGCTATCATCCGCAGACACACACAATCTGGTGCAAAATCTCAAAGCCCTATCATTAGAAATCCTAAACTCTTCCCCCTGACCATCCTGTAGTCTGGCTATCACCTCCACTAACTCTGGATCATCCCTCTGAGCTCACACAATGTGGGTTGTACAACCAAATTGGCCATAAGTGCCTGTGGATCATCCTTCACTAACTCCACATCGAGTCTTTCTAAGTCCATCTGAATCAGATGCTGAATTATCGCTGCTAATTGTGTTGTGTCTCTTGATTTACGGTTTAGCGCATCAGCCACCACATTTTATTTACCTGGGTGGTAATTGATGGTGCAGTCATAATCCTTAATGAGTTCCAACCACCTCCTCTGCCGCATATTCAGCTCTTTCTGTGTAAAGATGTATTTTAGGTTCTTATGATCAAAAAATATCTCACACCTCTCACCATAAAGGTAATGCCTCCAAATCTTCAGTGCGTGTACAACCACAGCCAATTCTAGATCGTGAGTAGGGTAGTTCTTTTCATACTCTTTCAACTATCTAGATGCATACGCCACCACCCTACCATGTTGCATCAGCACACAACCGAGCCCTTTCAAGGATGCGTCACTGTAGATAACATAACCATCACTTCCTAATGGAATCGTCAGAACTGGTGCAGTGACAAGCCGCTGCTTTAATTCCTGGAAGCTCTACTCATACTCTTCATTCCACACAAATCTGCCATTTTTCCTAGTCAACCGCGTGAGAGGACCTGACAAAGCTGAAAACCCCTCAACAAAATGTCGATAATAACCTGCCAGTCCTAAGAAACTCCTGACTTCCTGCACATTCTACGATCTCCTTATGTTTTTGTTTCTATTTCTCTCTCTCTCTCTCTTATTATATTTAAATACTATTATTTTTCGGGTCACTACATGTATGGTATAGTGAGTTGTATATGATTGTATGTTCCTGCTGCTTAGGCTTCCGTTATGTGTTCTGATGTATCCCTGGTACCCCCGGGTCTAGGTAGATTATGATCTACTGAGCTGGGATTTGTTATATTGATTTAATTATTTATTTAAAAAAATGTGGAAAATTAAGCAGGTCGTCACACTTAGCCTCTCTAAAAAAATCTTTCCATCTCTCACACTCTCTTACTTTCATCTCTCGGTCTCTCTATGATTTTTGCTCCGACTCTTGTGTTCATCATTTTCGGGCCTCTGATTCTTTATAAATTTCATTAACCCTAATTTTGAATATAAAACTTTAATTAGTGATTTTGCATCTCAAAAAGTTAGAAAAAGTAATTTCAAATATAAATAAAAATTAAATTTAATATTAAATGTCCTTGATTAAATCATTCGCCTAGGGTCCCATATTGTGAAGAGCCGACCCTGATCATATGATGGCACTCGGAGACCTGGAGAAAAATGAAGACCTTAGTTGAATATTCATTATTGTAATTTATATTAATTTTAATTCGGGTCTGTAATATTTAAGTAGGAATGATTTGTAATATTTAGTGCATATCATGCATGTAGGAACTACAAAACTTAAAGACCTTAGAATAACTCTAGGTCCCTACATAAATTATGACCTTAGAAAGATCTTAGGGATCACCCTTCGGTCGACCGAAGTTGACCAACACCGGATTCTTTCGGTATCCTCAAAAGGACCTAAGATGACTCTAGGACACTTACACATGCATATAAATATAATGTCATATGAATAGGGTGATTGCATAATTAAACAGAACCGAAATGCACTTAAGTTGCATATTCGGTCGACTGTAATGCCTAAGTACATTCTCACTCGGTCGACCGAATCGGGATTGAGTCTACAATTTGACCACATCCCGGTCGACCGAGCCATGGGCGGTATATTCCTCCTAGTCGATTGAACTCCCTATAAGTCAACATATTGACCTTATAGCCGACCGATCCCAAATTGCATGACAACGCCCTAGTCGACTGAGTTCCCACGTGGGAACTCAACAGTTTGGTTGACCGAACTATTCAATTCAAAAGCTCCCATTCGACTGAACCGTGCTAAAAAGGAAAATCACATTCGGAACCTGGTATCCGGTCGACCAAACTTCTAGTTCAATTTATGCCCGGTCGACCGAACTTGCACAGCTCAGTCAACCGAATTTGCCTTCAGTTGACTGGTGCTCTCGGGTTGTCCCATTATTTTTATCGTGGTTAAAATATTTAAACGGAGTTAATTTGGTTAAAATATTATAAAAATTATAATAATACCTTACATGTCCTAAACGGTCATAATTTGACCAACTTCTATATATAGGGGCTCATTTGTGTAAATTAGCAAGAGATTAGCAAGATCATTAACGAAAAATCCTCTCAAATTTAAAAAACCTATTTTGCCAAATACTATCCCAAATACTCCTCTACTTCATTCTCATTGATCATCCAAGCCTAGAGAGAGTGTTTAGAATATTAGTGCTTTAATCTAAATTGCCTTAAACTCTTATTGATATTTGTATTGTTTTATTTTTGTTAAGAGTTTGGTTAGGGTTCTTACCACGGATTGAACTTGATAAATCTTGTGTCGAGAAAACTCTTTAGTTTGAGGATCTTTACATTGTCATTGCAAGATTCCTTAAGTAATTATTTTTGTGTGCAAAATATTCTCATGTTTGATACAATTTGAGAAAATATTTTTGAGTTCGTTTGAATAATATTGCTAGCATATTTGAAACATTAATATGATATTGAGATTTCAAATACTTTGTTTTCAAAGATTAGCTTGCTTAAACACTCTTGTGCTTGACTGAGTATAATTATTATATTGAGTGTAGATTGCACATATACACCACTGAACTTTCAGTTTTTACATGTTTGGTGTGGATTGATTATTACTTGCGCATATTGTAGTACATATATGCTTAGTGTGAGAAGCATATTTCCGTGTACTCAAAAATTATATCACACATTTGTTGTATTCCAGACACGGGCCTTAAGAGGGAGACTAGCTCTATTGAGTAATCCCGGACTGGTTTAGACCCGGTTAGGAAAGCTAGGTACGCCATCCTGTTAAGGTGCGTTGGTTGAGGTCCCCTTGAATTGACTTGGTTGTAACCGGTGCCGCTCCACTCGTTAAGTGAGCCTTTAGTGGAATCCTCGGGCTTGCGAGTTGAAGGCAGGGACGTAGGCATAGTTGGCCGAACCCCAATAACATATTTGGTGTTTATTTTATTTTCCGTAATTTACTTTATGCACTTGTATGTTTATGTTTATCATTCAAATATTTGATTGAGATTGTGAATACATAGAAAAACCTTAGGTTTGTGAAATACTGTTTGCTAGATTAGTTGAACCTATGGGGTTAATTTTTTAAATACCCAATTCACCCTCCCTCTTGGGAATACATCAATTCTAACAAAATTTCAAAATGCAATTTCACACACACACACACACACACACACACACACATATATATAATCACATGTTCAAATCAAATGTGTAATAAGAAGATTTTTGATTTATAAGGATGATTTAGATTGTGGTTATCTGAGATGTCTTTTATTGGATAAACCCATGAGGTCACTAGGTCAAAGCAGATAATACCTTATCCGAATTGGGCACAAGACTATTATATTTGATATTCGAGTCACCCTAAGAGTGCTATCATATGGATGAATCCTACACAGGGGTGTAAGTCATGTGAATGAATCCTACACAAAGGTGTAAGTCAGTTTTACCTAGAGTGTCAGAGATCGTCATAGAGCATGTCACGGTCTCGCATTGAATGCTATTAAGAACATCTTAGACTTATAAGAATAGTTTGGACTCCAACTATTAAGGTTGGCAAGAAAAATCAAAAATCAAACCAAACTACAAAATACAATTCAAATTGAACCGAAAAATTGGTTAACCATTTTTTTTCAGTTCGGTTTCAGTTCAAATCTTTTATATTTTCAATTATCGGTTCGATTTTGGTTTGGTCCATTTAGTAATCACAATTAACCAAACCGAACCGATAAACTGCAAATATATATGAAAAATATATATTATATATAATATTATATAAAATTTTAATAATTTAGATTTAAGAAAAAATTGTATTGATATAATATTCATGCCTAAATTTTTATTTTAAATATTCTAAATTGATATGTTATTTATTTTGAAAGAAAAATAATATTTTTAGTGACTTTTGAATTTATATTTGTACTTAACGGTTCAATTTGTTTAACCAATGGATATTTGTCTAAAAATCAATTAACCAAATTTCGGTTAACTGTTTTGAAAGATTCGATTCGGTTTGCATTTTCTAGTGAACTAAAACTATGGTTCAGTTAACAATTGAAGGGTAATGGTATGATTAACCGAACCATGCCCACCCTTACCAACTATTTGAAGCGTCTTTTATAGGTTAAACTCATGAGATGAGTGGAAACCTCACTAAAGTTATGTTTAAGACCATTATATTATATTATGCAAAAAATAAAATAAAATATGGAAAGTACCTTATCATCAAAAGAGACTTTTTTTTTTTTTGGGAAAAAAACAGTTTTAATCTTTTATTCACAGCATTTGAAACATCCCCACTGTTTCTCTTTGGGAAAAGAAAAATACCGTACTTTCAAATTATGTTTTGGAGCATAAACTACAAGGTGAGTTCGTATTTTTTTGCCAAACTTCAAAGAAGGTAAATATCTTTTATTCTATGTAATATTAAAAACGTCAATTAAATCATTTTTTTAAGCCATAAGTGTTCATCCCCTTTTTTTCTAAAATCAAAATTATTATAATTGCTCACGCAACAAAAATTCTTCCACATCTTAAAGGCGAAAAACGTACAAATTTATTAAGGTAGTGTTTGAAAACATCTATGCTCCAACCTAAAGATTTTGTTTTAAAAAAAATTCAGTATAATTTTATGTTATATTTTGTCAAAATTTACGCAAACTAAAATTCAAGTATCCAAATTTCATGCTCCTAACTGCAGGGAAATCCTAGTTAAAGTCTATTGACCTTCTATAAGGGGTAAAACCAAATGCAAATATTGCCCAAAAGGTATGGCAGTAGCAGCCTCTACTTATCAAAACAAGAAAAAATAAAAATAAAAAACAAATTACAGAAATTAGATTCAGTACATTATTCATAAAACTAGCATCCAGATTTTTCGTGGTCTATATAGAGATAATTGATGTGGAGCATGAAAATATGTAAGTGGTACGTATGAAAACATAGATGCCTTCTTAGCTAGTAATCAACCATTCTTCAATTCCTGAAGGACCATTTGCTCGCATCAAACCTGTTATGCCTCATCTTGATAAATTCCTCAGCATCTGCATCAACACTCTTCTGTTTATGATACTCGACCACTCGAACCTGCCTCTGAGCTTGTGGAGCACGCTGCTCGGAGCCTTCGACCGAGTTGTAGCGAAAATTCACATGACGGGGTTCATCGGTGCGCTTGTGTGCAATCGGTTCGACTGCAGGAACGTAAACCTTGTAATGGTATTCATTCCTGGCACCACGGCCATGCTGCTGCTGGTGCTTAGTATCGGCATGGAGCTGCTCAAAATCTGCAGAAGACATTTTTATCTCACTAGTACTTCTCTTTTGGTGGGGGGGAGAATGGGAAGTAGGAAAGCTGGGAATGAAGATTTCTGTACTTGGTATGCTCATTTATGGTATCAGCTTCATTTTATAGGCTAAATCTTTTATTCCTAAAAGATAGGATCGAATTTGATACGGTTTCCTTTTGTCACTGTCGAACACGTCGTGCAGCCTTGTTTCTCATTGTGTTCAGATATGAATGGGGCTTAATGAATACGCTGATATTTCCTCCGAATAATGCTAAACCTATCTGTTTGGAATACTATAAAGCATCAATTTGACTAGAAAAGATATATGTGTGTGTGTGTGGGCGTGCACACCGGTGTATCGAAGAGATCTGGCTTGGAAGTTGGGAGTCAGAACCATATTCCCAAACCCTTTGGATAGGTTTAAGAAAAATCAAAAGTACTGTACAAGAAAAAGTTCTGAAGGATGACAGTAATGTAGATCAATGAAACAAAGAAAGATGAGAGAATACAAACGCTGAGATTTACATGATTTGTCTTTGAAGCTTACATTGAGATGAAGGATTAATTTTTATCATGAATCAAATAATGGTACAGAAAATGTCACATTGCACAAATGCTCAAATTCTTCAAATGCACCCAACATCGTGCAGAGAATGAAACGCACATGATCCCACTATATATAACAAAACTGGATCAGGTCTGACCCGAACTGCGTGGGAGAGCTCTTGCACCCCAAGAAATCTCTGCCCAGCGACAACATAATAAATAATAAGTAGAAACACAACAGTCCATGCCCCTTGGTTTCAGAAAAGAGGCCTCCTATAGAGGGGGATATAAACGGGGCTGATTTGGAGCAAGAGGGGTAGAACCGAATCCGCCTCGTGCCCCCATGCATACACATTGTTGTTTATCTATATTTTAATTTATATTTGGGGCAAATTCGGGTTAAGCATCTAGGCCACTCCATTTTCTTGATACCTTGTGCCTCTTTTTGTGGGAAAAACCAAGCCAAGGAAGAGGGTATTGAGAATGAAACAACGTATTGTCTAGGATTGGGATCACAAGGAGCACATGGGAAAAATGTGACATTTGATGTTTCCAGAGCTGCGGTGAGGAGACTCTAACGCTGCACTAGTGCAGAAATGGTGGTTCAACATCAATCCCTTGTCACACCTGTTGAAAGGGATGTTGGCCTGAGTTGTTAAACAAATCAGAGATGACGATGAAATTCCAACGACCCCTAGCCCATAGCCTCCTTCTGCCTGATCCCTTCCCAAATGGGAGACGACGATGAAATTTTGACCAAGTCCTATGGCTCTACCACTGATCCTAATACGCTTTGTAACGACCTGCTTATCTAATCATATAATAAATAAAATAGTCAACCCGAACCCGTAGGTAGCGGGAACACCTATCATATACAGCGGAACCTAGGCAGTAGTAAATGTAAATCATATTCATTAACCATAAATTTCATAATACCAGAGTCTATTATATTCCCAAAGATACTATATTTATATACAATCTCTAAAACATCAAAATAAACCTAAGTTCTTAGAACAAAAATCTCCTGATCTTAGATCAAGACTTACCCTTTTAGTAGGGAAGCTCAACTCACTTAGCGACAGCCTTGATCCGCTGGTTTTCTGGGTTTCCTGAAATAAATTAAACTTAGGGTGAGACACTTCTCAGTAAGGGTAGGTAAATTAAATTCAATTGTGTGGCAACATGAATATTTAATACTGTAATACATATACTGTACATTTTACATACCATAAAACATAAATCGTAATATTGTTAGATAAACATATAATTTCACATTTCCAAGTCATCATACTAATAATGTATTATCTGATATAATCTATAATACTGAAAACTACCCAGGATGTATAATTAGCTGATGTCATGTATTACCCCCCATGACGGGTTATGCAGCCCAAAGGTGGGACCCGACAATGACTGACTGACCACTGCCGAGTAAAAAATGTCTGTAAGTAAGATAGGTATGCCACACCCTGATCCGGATATCCACGTGGACGTCTACAACTCTACACTGAAAGTCACGTCGACTATCCATCTCCTACCCCCTCGTGGGGTGGTTAGTACCAATCTGAACATGGATATCTGATCTATAAGTTACAGTACCATGCTCCTGAAACTGAACTAAACTAACATCCGGGTTCTGATAACATATAGTACATAAACATATACTATTTATCGTAAATCAAATAATAACATTTTCTGAATTCTATATTAACATAATAATTACAGCCTCGCGCCGAAAACATGAATAAGTGTGGCCTTGCGCCGACCATCAATTACGGCCTTGCGTCGAACATATCATATATTTTGAAATCATAATTCACTGTGTTTATCATGTTATTCCTGAAAATATTTGTAAACATGCTTTATTTTGTAAATCTAACTTAACATAGTATAATATAAATATATAAAATAATATTCACGCCACATGAATTGAATGAAACCATATATTCCGTTCTGAAATCACATTTCCTTTACAATTGTAGTATTTTCCCAAACTTACATTTTCTCAATTATACTCATATATAATCACATGCTTTCTAAAAATTATTCTACTATTAAATAATAGTAATTTCAATGAAAAATAACTGCTTTAATTTATCCCTTTACCTCACAACTGAAAAGCTCTTCTATAATACAAGTCTTACACCCGTAGGAAATCCTGAGTAGTACCCTGAAAATGATAACTCTCAAAACTAAATTTCAGTATTTATTCAAGTACATCATTTCTTTCAACTGTGGAAAAACCAAATTTCGAATAAAAAGTCTTACCTCAACTCAGGGATGAATTTCAACTTACTTTCACCAACGATTCGCTCCGGCAGATTTGGAGAGAACTTCCCTAGGAGCGCCGTGGTGGCCTCAAAACGTCGATCCGGTGACTAACGAGGCCGAAATCGAAGAGAGAGGAGGGAGGAACCGTAGGAAGAGAGAGAGAGGGAGTGATTTTTGATTTTTGTCTGCGTTAAAACCGAGTTTCACACTATCTATACTAGGGGCTTCGTCAATGAACACTCCCCTTCGTCGACGAAATTCAAATTCGCCCAAAAATCCTCTTGGTATTTTCTCGTCGACGAAACATACCCTCGTTGACAACACCCTATGTTATCCTCATCGACGAATCCCTTGTATTCGTCGATGAGTCCTTGATTAAATTCCTCACTTATTACTCCCAAAGTGCAATGTCCTCAATGAAGTCTGCTGCCTCCTTCTGTTTTTGTTTCCATTTCCCTTCCTCTCTATTTAAATACCATTATTATTATTCGGGTCATTACACTCTCCTCTTTGAATTAGTTACCACCAAGATGGTCGAAGCTATGTCTAAAGCTCAGGCCCTGACAATGCCTCTTGAACCTGCGATTGTCTCGATTGGCATCAAGTTGGATGGTTCCAACTATGCTTTATGGTCCGCAATTGTCAGGATGTACATCTCTGGCAATGACAAGTTGGACTACATCATTGGCGAGTTACCTCCGCCATCTCCAACCGACCCATCCTTCTGCAAGTGGCTCACTGACAATGCCATTGTCAAAGCCTAGCTTATCAACACCATGGATCAAACATTAATCAGCAATTTCATTAAATTTCCCACAGCCCAATTGATTTGAGATTCTATTTGTCACGCCTCGAACTCACAGATGGGCCTTAGGTATGAATTTAGTAACCTAACCTAACTCTATATCAATTAAAACATACATGATACTTCACTAAATGAGGGTCCGACCCTGTGGGGTACATGTAAACCCTGTACACAATCATATACACATACATTTACATCAAATACGTAGCAAAAATGTTCTTTCTAATACATACAATGTACCATACCAAAATCTATACATGACTAGAGTCTACACTCCAAAATACAGTACATACCCCGGGTGTCTACAAAACCCAACCATGACAACACAGTTACAAAATTCGTACTTACAAAAGTACTATACGCAGCTAACCGACAACCACGCTCTCGTTATGCTAGGACGCTAGTGACGACTACTTGAAGCTTCTGAAAAATATTTGTATAATCGGGGTGAGACACCTTTCAGTAAGGAAGAAAATAGGTTATATCAGTGTATGTCATACAAGTGTTATTTCAACATAAAACATAACACAATACTGTTCCAGTATTTTCATAATCCAATTCCAATACATACGATACCAAAAATACGATTAGTGTCGTCACACTTAAGCACACGATACCCTACAATAACCGAAGCCCCACTGCGATATCGTTGCTAATACGGTGTCCACTCACACCCATCAATGATCAACCAGAACAAACAAGAGATATTTCACACCCTTAAATATAGAGCCGAACGCTCTCGGCCATGGTATTTAGTCGAGACATGGCGTTTGCCCATATAATTAGCCGAGACATGGCAAATTTCACAAAACCTGGAACAATTTTGGAACTCATGTTCCTATACCCATCATCTTACGGTAATTAGCCGTTACAGTTGTTTTACAAAACTGGGAACATTTTACACACAACAGTTCATTCCACACTTATTTGAGTACACAACAATCATAATGTTTTCAATTCTAGAATACAGTTTAATACAAATATAGGTACGATCATGTCATTACTAAAGTTTTATACAACATACAATTTTCCAATAAAAATAGAGATGATACTCGAAACCTCTAATTTTTTCCAAAACTGTAACTCGAAAATCCTGCATTTTTATTTGATAGATTTTTCCAAATAAGTAATCAAAATATACATACAATCGTAAACTACATATTTATCGATTCCGATTTAAAAAATAACTGATATAAACAGAATCCCCATACCTTTCAACGAATACCAAAACACGAGCTCAACGACTCCAAAACAATGAATTGAGGCACCAAAACCTAAACAACGAAGGACAATATTTCCTTACAATACTATTCTCTACAGATCTACCGAAACGAAAATGAAATCGGACCCTTACTTTGATTTTTAGTCAAAACCCAAAAATGGTTGAAATGAATTTATGATCTGCTATAAACGTAGAGATTCTCCTCCTGATCCACGTAGCAACGTAGGATCGTTGATTCCGAAAAATGACGGCTTAAAATATGAGAGAGAGAGAGAGAGAGAGAGAGAGAGAGAGAGAGAGAGAGAGAGAGAGTATTGGGGTTCTAGAGAGAGAAAGAGAGGTTTTTGGTTTCTTCTTCATTAAGCAAAGTTAAAAGATATTTATAAGCAAGTTGACCCTACCAAACTCGTCGACGAGACGACATCTTTGTCGACGGGCCGCAGAAGGAAGTTTGTCGACGCCAAGGTGGCATCATCGACAAGCCTGAGATTTCAAAATTTCCCAAAATCTCTCGTTATATCCTCATCGACGAGCTATTGAATCTCATCACCTAGCTAAGCAAGAGGCCTTGGAAGCTTTGTCGACGAGCCCTGCTGAATTTTACCTTTTAAATTTTCCTTCTCTTTTCTTATTTATTTAATACACTTATCTCGGGTCGGGTTCTTACAACCTCCTCTCCTTACAAAAATTTCATCCTCAAAATTTGTAATCTCTCATTTACCAACTCAACAACATACCTAAATGCATACCTGACTCTAGAAAGAGCTAGCGGCCACCCACATAGCAACCCTGTCCCAAATACATACATACCCTCACTTATGGCAGAGGAATACCGTGGTTACATATATACCATCTCGGGAGTTCACAATATTACAAAACTCTCCTAGAGACTAACCACACAACATTATTACAATAGCAGATTACTACATACATACATACCTATACCGATCCTGCTACTGAAACTACTGCTCAGAAAAACTGTGGATATTTCCGGTGTATTTCCGTATCTAACTCCTAAGAAGCTTCCGCAACCACGTAATTCTGCCATAGTACCCTCATTAACAGTATCTCCTTGTTACGTAGCTTTTGAACTTTACGGTCCAAAACCTGAACAAGTATCTCCTCATATGCCAAAGCATCCTTAATCTCTAAAGATTTGTAACTAATCACATGCGATGGATCTGACACGTACCTCCTCAACATGGATATGTGGACATGTCACGACCTGCTCATTTTTTTCCACATATTTTTTTTTTTTATATAATATCAATATCACATATCCCATGTTCCATATTCCAGCTCAGCAGGTCACAATCCACCTGGGCCCGTGGGCACCAGGGATATATCAGAACATAAAGCAAAAGCCCTAACAGCAAAAAATATACAAACATGTACATCTCAATACCATATATCACAATATACTAGAGTTACTACAATTACTGTATTTTCATATATACATCCCAAAAATAAAACCTAGGGACATTTCCCACAAAATCTAACTGTCCTTACAAAACTTACCCTTCAAAAAGGGCAGATAGACCGTACTATATCAGCGGGACTTTTCCTGCTCTCCTATCCAGGGCTCCTGAAAAGTTAATAAGATTTAGGGGTGAGACACCTCTCAGTAAGGAAAATAAACTAATACCAGTGTGTGGCAATATGAGTATTCTGTGTTCTACATATATCATATATAACACATTCAATACTGTTTATCAAATCTGGGAAAACATACATATATCTCAACACATAGCAGAATATACTGCATTTTCATAAACATATCTCATCTCATACAATAATAATAACATAAAACAATCCTGGTAAGTTAGTTGGCTGTTGTCATGTATTACCCCCACATGACTGGGTTGTGTGGTCCGAAAGCGGGACCTGATAAGGTTGGCCGACCACTGCCAAGTCAAACAGTTGTCTGTAAGTCCGATGGGTCCACCCAGACTGGTCCATACACCAGAGGCGATAACAGCACACTTCTTGAAAATAACCACATCGACCATCCAATATCACACTACTCCGTACAGCGGCGTTAACACAGATATCATGATCACAAGGACCATGGACACATAGCAAGGATATCGTGTAAGTGCTAGCCTAGACCCAGCCAACTAGGATCTGATATCATATACATATACTAAAATCATGATACATGGATATCTCATATCAATAATTATCAAATCAATCATATCATTTTTCACATTTACATATTTCATGAAAATCATTGGCCCGTACGCCGAAATTACACATTTTATCATAGCTCGGCCCGTATGCCGGCAAATCACATAGCACAACCCGTACACTGACAAATCACATAGCTCAGCCTGTACGCTGGCAAATCACATAGCACAGCCCGTACGTTGGCAAATCTCATCCACATAGCACGGCCCGTACGCCGGCAAATCACATATATATATATATATATATATATCTCGGCCGATACGCCGATTTTCCATCATAGAAATCCATATCGTCCCTATTCCCAGAAAATAGTATTTCACAACATTTTTATACTCATGCCACACTAAACAAATTTTCCACGTATTCAACATATCATCATTTAAACAGTATTTTTCAAATATAAATCAAATATATAAATATATTTATTTTTCCTGAAACCAGATGCTACATATATATACATGCATTTTCTCAAAACAAAACTAGTTTAGTTTATCCCCTTACCTGATTCTTGAAAAGCCCCTAAGAAAATCTTCCCCGTACCCACAAGGTTCTCAACTCAACACCCTGAAAATGAAAACTCGCAGAATTAAAGTTTAGTATTTTCGTACGTACAACATTTCCTATAACTACCATTAACTCAAATTCCGCTTAAAAAGTCTTACCTCAACTTAGGGATGATTCCCAACGTACCCAATCAACACCCTTGGAAATGAAAATTTTCAGTATTAAAGTTCAGTATTTTTACGCGCATATCACTTTCTTCAACTGTCAAAAATCAAAATATTGAATATAAAGCCTTACCTTGGATTTGGGATGAAATCCCCTTTGTTTCTCTAACGATCCGCGTTGGCAGACTTGTAGAGAATTTCGCCAGGAGCGTTGTGGTGGCTTTGGTTTGTCGATCTGGCATAAAACTGGTCTGAAATCTAAGAGAGAGAGAGAGAGAGAGAGAGAGAGAGAGAGAGAGAGAGAGAGAGAGAGAGAGAGAGAGAGAGAGAGAGAGAGTCGTAGGAGAGAGAGAGAGAAAGCACTTCCAAAAAAAAAATCTAAGCAAGCTTCTTGAAGAAGCTTGCACACCATTATGTGTATGTATATATATATATATATATATATATATATATATATTAATATCATACTAAACATTAATTAAAGTAAAGCTTCTTGAAGAAGCTTTCACACTTTATATATATATAAATATACCTTTAACCTATATATTAAATGTATATCATAATAACTTACTTATACACACACACACACACACACACACATATATATATATATATATATATATATATATATATTCCTTATCATACTATTTATTTTACTTGTTAATTTAATTAATTTAATTTATTTTATTATTTTATTATTATTATTATTTTTAAAAATTTTATTTTTCCCGGTTACTACAGAACACATCATGGATCCTCGAGAGCACTGGGGATAGTGCAATCTTGTAGGCTACTAGACCCACTCGTTCCAGTACCTCGAATGGTTCGATATATCTCGTGTAACAACTTGCCTATTTTACCATAATTTTTTTTTCATAATAATATTTAATATAATAATCCTATACAGTTGTATAACATAATCAACCTGCACCTACGGGTACTAGCGATATACCCAAAATACAACTCAAATACCTAAGCAGCAGGAAATGTAAAATCACATTTATACCAAATCATCCTACTAATACAATACCAGAGTTTTACGAAAAATTTTATATACATATACTGTAGTGACCTGAAGAATAATGGTATCTAAATAATAAAGAGGGAGAGAAATAGAAACAGTAACCAAAGGAGGCAGTCGACTTCATTGATGAACACAAGGGTTTCGTCGACGAGAGTTCTTCAGGATCTCGTCGATGAGAAGATACCAAGAGAGGATTTTTGAGAAGTCTGAAATTTGTCTACGAAGGTGCAGGTTCATCGACGAACTTTCTACAGGACTTGTCAACGAGGTGACGTGACTCATTGACAAATCCTGCAGTATAAATAGTGCAAAACTTTGGATTAACTCAGAAATGCAGCGCCGCTCTCTCTCCTCTCTCTCTCTCTCTCTCTCTCCTACAGCCCCTCTTATATCTCTCTTCGATTTCGGTCCTGTTAGTCGTCCGATCGACGATCTGAGGCCACCATGACGCTCCTAGCGGAGTTCTCTTCAAGTCTGTCGGAGCGGATCGTTGGTGGAACGAAGTTGAAATTCATCCCAAATCTAGGGTAAGGTCTTTTATTCGGAATTTGGTTTTTCAGCAGTTGTAAGAAATGTAATAGACGTAAAAATAGTAATGTTTTGTTATGAGATTTATGATTTTCAGGGTGTTGAGTGGAGAACCCTGCGGGTGTAGGACCTGTTACAGTAGGAGGGTTTTAGCAGAAATCAGGTAAGGGAAATATGCTATGCTAGGTTATTTGAGTATGATTTCAGTATAAAATTATAAATGTTCTATCAGAGTATTATTCACAGCAAAGATTTATACAGTTTATCAAGTGTGATTAATATGTTTTCAAAAAAATATTGTGGCTTGGGAATATAGATATAGTAATAAAATATGTTCTACGGTATTTTCCTGAGTTATGTTTTACAAAATATACAGACAATGGATATGTTTTATAATAATTACAGAATACCATGATTATATAGTTGATACAGACACAGTTTACAGTACCATGACATATAGTTTTACATTTTATTTCAGAAAATACAGTTGATATAGATATAGTTTATCATAACGTCATGGTTTATACAGTTATTACGGAATCATGGTAAAATAGATAGTTGTATATAGAGATGTATTATATAATATCAGACCCTGTTGGACCATACCGTTTACAGAGTACGGTACCGTAGCTACATACAATTTATAGAGTGCAACCACCTATTCAAATAATACGTGGTATAAAGGTCGATCGCATAGAGCCCATGAGTAGACATGCTCCCCATCAGATATGGGTAAAGGAGGGCTGATCAGACCTATGAAGTATAGTGATTTATTCCTGGTTAGCCAGCCAGGGTAGATCCTGCCTACGGGCCGCACAACCCTGTCATGAGGGGTTAAATCATGACACACAGTTATCCACAGGAAAGTTTTCAGTTATTACTATGTTTAAACAGATTTACAAAGACAGAGAATATATATTTCGATTAGAAGTATTTTGCATAGAAGCCTAAAGTATGGAAATTTTAAGCAACAGATAAAAAACGATGGTTTATATTACTAGTATTGTATTTACAAATTCATTAATACATGATTATCTAGTAATAGATTTTCATAGTATTGTAACTCATCTGCCACACACTAGCAATAACATATTTCGTCTTACTGAGTGTTGGCTCATCCCAATTAATTTAACATTTTTTAGGTGATCCAGGTAGGCGAACAGATTAGGCTTGCAGGTAGAGGAACTTCGGTACTGCCCTGTCAGTAGAGAGTGAGTATTTGTTTTGGAGTATTTATGTATAGCCCTAGCCAGTAGAGGGTATTTTGGGGAAACCATCATGCTTGTATGTTTTGGGAAACATTTTAGTACTCTGGTATTGTATATAATTACATATGGTTATGTTTATTTGAGTTCTACTTCTTGTTGCTTAGGTTGATGATTGGGTTTAATCCAATATGGTATCAGAGCATTTTAAATATTATAGTATATAAAAAAAAAACCCCAAGTTAAATAGCAGGTCGTTACATATACATTTCCAAAAAAGATCAAAAAGTGCCCTAGGGTCTTAGCCCAAAATTCATCAGACCCTAGCCAAATGACTTACCCTTCTGACAGGGTAGCACAGTCGACCTCTAACACTGCAAAGCTTTATCCACTCTTCTATCTGAGGCTCTTGAAATGTTTATATAGCTGGGGTGAGACACCTCTTAGTAAGGGAAATAAACTAACATCAGTGTGTGACAACATGAGTATTTTCGTGTTATACATATATAACAGTACCTAAACCATATCTAGTAAAACCATCTGTTTCATATCTGTTTAAAACAAAATTTATCATAATATGATTTAATATATTGAGTTTCTATACATGAAATCATCATATATAACTGTTCATGAAATAACACCCTGGATGGTTAGTTGGCTGGTGTCATGTCTTACCCCCACATAACTAGGTTGTGCGGCCCGAAGGCGAGACCTAGCAATGGCTAGCCGACCACACTAGATCAACATAAGTTTGTAAATACGATGGGTCTGCCCCTGCTGGTTCAGATACCAAAGGGACGCCTGCACTACCACAAAACCACATCAACTGTCGAACTCCGACTGCCCCTTACGACAAGTGGTAGCACTAACGTATACATGATCGTGATCATATAGCTACGGTACAGTACTTCGTAAAAGCCTAAACCAAGTCATCCGGGTTTTGATAACATATAGTAAATCTCAAATAATGGTCCATAGTTGTTTCATAATAATATCAGTCAAGATAATATTTTCATGAATTTTTGCATAACATAACATATAAACCACGACCCTTATGCCAGCAATTTGTATCTTTAAATCACGGCCCTTACGCCAGCATAGTAAAACATAAAATCCATGGCCCTTACGCCGACATAGTATATCATATGAAAATCATGGCCCTTACGCCGGCATGTCATATCATGTAAAATCATGGCCCTTACGCTGGCATATATTTTAACATACATAGTTTGAAATATCTGTACTGTTTCAACACCATATTTTAAACATAGTTTTCGTACCGTTTTTTTAACATCTTCCTGAAAACAGTAATAACATGTTGATTCTGAAACATAATATTCTGATATTACGTAAAACCATAGAATTTCATACTCATGCCACACAAAATAAATATTGTTCATTTCATAAAATCTGCATAAAATCTTATTCTTTACTGAACAGTATTAAAATCATTTTCATGTTAACACCAATATTTCCAAACTCAGTTCTATAACATACATAATTTTCTTGAAAATAAAAGTTGAATATTAATAAATAATTTCATGGAAATATTGACTTAGTTTATCCCCTTACCTGACTTATGGAAAAGCCCAGAAATTACTCCAAATCACACTCATGTGTTCCCCAGTTCAACACCCTGAAATTTGCATTTCTCCCAACAAAACATCAGTATAAACCCATCTAATACCTTCTTCAACCCAGAAATACCAAGTACCTTAATAAATATTAAAATAATCAACTTACCCAAATTTTGGGATGGTTCCCAAGTTAGCCTAACCGACGAATCACTCCAGCAGATTTGTAAAGAATCTTCTCAGGAGTGACGTGGCGACTTTTGATCATCGAATCGGGAAATAAAGGGGACGAATTTCTAGAGAGAATGGGGGAGAGAGTCGTAGGAGAGAGAGAGAGAGAGAGAGAGAGAGAGAGAGAGAGAGAGAGAGAGAGAGAGAGAGAGAGAGAGAGAGATTCTGTAAAATTTCGCACAGCAAGAATGGGTTTTTGAACTTATATAGAAAACTTGTCCACGTGGCCTCGTTAATGATTCACATTTTCTCATTGATGAGTTAATGAAGGGAACTCGTTGACGAACACTTCCTCTTTGTTGGCAAGTTTCAGGATTCGAAAGCAATCCTTTCGGTATCTTCTTGTAGTGACCCAAAGAAATTATGGTATTTAAATAATGAAATAAGGGGGAAAAGGAAATTTAATTTCAATATTTAAATAGGGTCTCGTCAACAAACACAAGGGATTCGTCGACTAGCACATATGAGGGACTCGTTGACGGGGATGTGTCTCGTCGACAAGAAGATACCAAGAGGATATAGCTCAGCTGTGAATTTCGTTGACGAGGGTAAGTATTCATCGACGAATTTCCTTCTTGACCTCGTCGATGAAGTCACGTGGCTCGTTGACGAAGACCAGTGTATAAATAGGCCTAAACTTTATTTTTGGCTAAAACCTTATACACAAATTCCTTTTTCTCTCCCCTCTTCAGTTCCCCACCCTTCTCTCTAGTTTTATGGGTCTGCTTTTCATCGGATCAATGATTCGAAGCCGCCACGACACTTATTGGGAAATTCTCTACAAGTCTGCTGGAGTGGATCGTCGGTGGGGCTACCTTGGACCTCATCCCAAGTTTAGGGTAAGACATTTTATTCAGTATTTAACTTTCCTGTAGTTGTAAAAATTGTAGTAGTCAAGAAAATACTGAAGTTTTGTTCTAAGAGATGATTTCAGGGTGTTGAACGGGGAACCTTGCGGGTGCAGGACTGGTATATTTTAGGGGCTCTTTAGGAATCAGGTAAAGGGATAAACTAAATTAGTTGTTTCATGAAAATATATGTATAACCTTACAACATTTAATTTCAGGAAAATAAATATATATATTAGCATTATTTTTGGGAAAATATTGCTGTAAATAAAGATATGTTTTAAATATGTGTAATACCAATTTTGTGTGACATGAGTAGAATTTATTATGAATTACTGTTTTCTAGGAAAATATTAAATGATACAAAGTTTTACTATGATATACCGGAGTTTAAATCATAGTAATAGACTAGCAGAGATTTATATTCAGGAGATAGTCTGTTCTCACGGTGTGCCTGTGTCTGTAGTGTCAGATTGGAACCCGGGTTTCACATCACGATTTTGGAGAAGCTTGCAAGAAGCTCTAGGTTCTCAATTATCTTTTAACACAACATTCCATCCTCAGTCAGACGGGTAGATTGAGAGGACAATTCAGATATTAAAAGATATGCTTCGTGCATGCGTGCTGGACTTTGGGGGTACTTGGACCCAGTTTATGCTGCTAATAGAGTTTGCGTACAATAATAGTTATCAGGCCAGTATTGGCATGACACTGTTTGAGGCGCTCTATGGTAGGAGATGTCGTTCTCCTTTATATTGGGATGAAATGGGTGAGCGGCGAGTTGTGGGGCTAGAGTTAGTACAACAAGCATATGATAAGGTTCGAATCATTAGAGACATAATCAGTGCAGCTCAAAGCTGACAGAAGAGTTACGCTGATAACTGCCGTAGGAAGTTCGAGTTTGATATCGGTGACCATGTTTTTTTTGAAAATAGCTCCGTTAAACGGGGTTATGAAATTTAGGAAGAAAGGTAAACGTAGCCCTAGGTTCATTGGCCCATTCGAGATTCTAGAGAAAGTGGGGTCGGTTGCCTACAGGATAGCTTTACCACTTGTGTTGTCCAGGATACATGACGTATTTCCACGTTTCCATGTTAGTGAAGCTCGGTTGTAATCAGAAAAGTGGAAGTAATTATGTAATAGTTTAGTTAGTATGTATATTTTAGTTTTGGAAGAATTTTATTTTATATATGTAATCTCCCAAAACTCTGAATGTAAGCACGATATTCCTCCGCCATAAGTGAGGGTAAGTAATAAAATAAGTAGAGTGTTTCCTTTAAAGAATGATGAATCGTATGGATAGCAAATTCGTGGACGAAATTTTATAAGGAGGGGAGAATGTAGAGACCCAAAGAATTATGGTATTTAAATAATAAAAAAGGGAGAAAAGGGAAATTGTAAAGGGGGTCACGCATTCGTCAATGAAGTGGCTTATTGGGATTATCGATGGGGACACTTGTCTCGTCGACGAGAAGTTACCGAGAGGCTATTTTCAACTCTGAATTTCGTCGACGAGGAATAAACATTCATCGAAAAACTTACTTCATGGCCTCGTCAACGAAGTGGTGTGGCTCGTCGACGAGTGCAAGTGTATAAATAGCTCAAACTCAGTTTTCAACACATAATTTTCACTCAAAATTCCCCCCCCCCTCTCTCTCTCTCTCTCTCTCTCTCTCTTGTTCGTCCCCTCTCCCTTCTCTCTAAGATTTTGGGTCGGTTTCTTGCCAGTTTGATGATCTGAGGCTACCACGACACTCTTGGGAAGTTTCTCTTCAAGTCTATTGGAGTGCATCGTTGGTGGGGCTAACTTGGACTTCATCCCAAATTCAGGATAAGACCTTTTATTTAGTATTTGACTTTCCTACAGTTGTAGAAAATGTAATAGTCGAAGAAATATTGAAGTTTTGTTAAGAGAGATGTTGTTTTCAGGGTGTTGAACGAGGAACCCTGCAGGTGTAAGACTAGACATTGTAGGGGCTTTTCAGAAATCAAGTAAGGGGATAAACTAAGTCAAGATTTTGTGAAAATGTATTTATTATTTTACAGCATTTAATTTCAGATAAATATGTATGTTGTAGAATTATGTTAGAAATAATGTTGTTGATCAGAAATATGATTAATACTTCTTTTGTGTGGCATGAGTAAAATTTACATGGAAAATTATGATGTTGGAATATTATGTTTACAAAATAAGCATGCTTTTACTGCTTCTGGGAAAATGTTAAATGATACAGATATTTTTCAAACTGGGGATTTTATATGATATGTCAGCGTACGGGACTAGATTTTTATCTAATATGTCGCCGTACGGGCCGAGGTTTTTATATGATATGTCGGCGTACGGGCCGAGGTTTTTATCTGATATGTCAACGTATAAGCCGAGGTTTTGATATGAAATACCAGCGTAAGGGTCAAAGATTTTTATGATATGTTCTGCAAAATTATATAAAGATATTAACTTGACAGTTATTATTATGAAATAGTCATGTATCATTATTTGAAAATATATTATATGTTATAAGAACTTGGTTGTCTTGGTTTAGGCTTTCACGAAGCATGGTACTGCAGATATATGATCACGATTATGATTATGTTAGTGCTACTACTTGCCCTACGAGGCAATGGGAGACCGGCAGTCGATGTGGTTTATTGTAGCGCAGGCGTCCCTCTGGTATCCGGACCCGGAGGGGCAGAACCATTATACTTACAGAATTTTGTTTGATCTAGCGTGGTCAGCTAGCCATTGCTAGGTCACGCCTTCGAGCCACACAACACTGTCATGTGGGGGTAAGATATGACACTAGTCAGCTATCCATCTAGGGTGTTTTCTATGTACAGTTATATGAGATAATTTATACATATAGAAATCTAGTATGTTATACCATGATATGATAAAATATGTTTTCCACAGATATGATATGGGTAGATTTACTAAGTATGATTTTTAAACTATTATATGTATATCACAAAATTACGCATGTTGCCACATACTGATATTAGTTTATTTCCGTTACTGAGAGGTGTCTCACCCCAGTTATCTAAACATTTGAGGAGCCGCAGATAGAAGAGCAAATAAAGCTCCACAGCGTTAGAGTTCAATTGTTTTACCCTATCTGAAGGGTAAGCCTTGTTTCTAGAGTCTGACAGATTTTTTGGTGGTGACCCTAGGCCACTTTGGATGTTTTGGGGTATATGTACGTATATGACAGTTGTAGTAAGACCCTGGTATTGTGTTGGTTAGACAATTTGATATGTATATGATTTTACATTTCCTACTGCTTAGGAATCTGTGTTGTGCTTCAGGTAATTCCCTAGTACTCATGGGTCCAGGTTAATTATGATTTGCCAAAATTATTATATTGAATATTATTATAAAAAAAATGGTAAAATAAGCAGGTCATTACACAACTTAACAACAGTTTCTTTGGTATGGGTATTGAGGTAGTCGATCGGTATAAAGGGCCACTAGTCAACTTAAGGGTCAGGGTGGTGATGGTCAAATCGGACTAAAGAGAACATGATGCCTAATAATGCCTGCACGAACAGGGCTAGATCAGAGCTTTATTATTGCACAACCCTTGCCATGGGGGCAATAGATGGCTTAGTTATGATGTTTCAAAGCCGGGATGAGTTCTATATACATATACATGATTTAAAAACTAAAATGGGTAAAGTCACAGGATTGAGTACCGAGCGGAGGGATTGTACAGTGTATGGTCCTGTCCCTACCCTAACCTTGTGAACTCTCTCTTGTAATGATGTTGAATTATCTATTGCAGGAATTATATATATATATATATATCCTATATTATAGGATTGAGAATGTTTTAAATGTTTAACTGCTTCTACTGAAATAAACTCATGTTGCGACACACTGATGTAATATGATCTACCTTACTGAGAAGTGTCTCACCCCAATATACAACCTTTGCTTCAGGTTCTACAGGAAACCAGTCCTAGATTTCTAAAGGGACTTTGGAGCGTAGTGTTGTTTTAGTTTATGTAAGTTTTGTATATGTACTGGATTTTTGGCCAAGATGTCTTTTGGGGATTGTAATAGCAAATTATGTTTTTGTAACGACCTGGAAAATACTAATATTTAAATATTGAAGAAAGAGGAAAATATGACATCGCATTTTGGGGATAATAATAATAAATTTCAAGGAATTTTCAGGGCTTCGTCGATGAGTACATAAGGAATTTCATCGACGAATACAGGGCTTCGTCGACGAGCACATAATAAAATTCATCGACGAATACAGGGCCTCGTCGATGAGAAAATACCGAGAGGGGGTATGGAGCAGCCTGAATTTCGTCGATGAATACAAGGACTCGTCGATGAATTTAATGAAAGACTCATCGACGAGATGATGTGTCTCGTCGACAAATCTGATAGTATAAATATTTGAGAATCGGGATTTTTATCCATTTACCAGGGCCCCTCTCTCTCTCCTCTCTCTCTCTCTCTCTCTACGAATCCTCTCCCTTCTCTCTTCGATTCTGGTCCCACTAGTCTCCGGATCAACGATTCGAAGCTATCACAACGCTCCTGGCAGAATTCTCTACAAGTTTGCCGGAGCGGATCATCAGGAAAATGAACTTGAATTTCATCTCAAATTCAGGGTAAGGTCTTTTATTCAATTTTTGACTTCCTGACAGTTATAGGAAATGATGTAAACTAAGAAATACTGATGTTTTGTTCTGGGGGATTGCGTTTTCAGGATGTTGAGTTAGGAATCCTACGAGTATAGAGCCAGAATTTTATAGGGGCTTTTCAAAGTTAAGGTAAGGGAAATATGCTATGCTAGGAATTTTCATAATACTATCAGAGATTTCATAGACATATTTTTATACCAGTTTATTACACAGTATTTGCAGTATGTGAGTTTAAATGTTTGTGTGGCCTGAGTAGATTTTCATGTGATAAAGAAACTTGTATAGTTTTATAAAGTATCATACTATACTGAATATACAGATAGAGATATATATATTCACAGAGATTCATATACAGTTTTATATGAGTAGTTTCATGAAACAGACATATATATATATATATATATATATATATATATATATATATACACATGTATACAGTGTTACTCAGATCAGTATTTATATTACAGCTTATTATAGAGCAGTATACATAAAGTTATAGTATGCCATGTTCCTATTACCATAACTTACAGAGTATATAGACAGAGAACATAGACAGTGGTATAGACAGATATATATATATAGAGGTAGTATCAAGATGCTATAGAAACAGTACACAGAGTTTACAGTAACTAAGTACAGAAAGATAGCATTATGGTAATTTTGGAAACATGGCGAAAACAGTTATATGTATATAGTATCAGATCCCTGTGGAAAGATTGTAGATAGATACAGTTTACAGAGCACGGTACCGTTACTATATTCAGATAGAGTGCAACCACACATCTCAGATAGTGTGTGGGTACCGTCTAATCGTGCTCGGAGAGGATGCAACTCCCCAGTACACTGGGTAGAGGGGGCCGGTTAGACGAGGTAGTAGCCAGTCCTGTGCCTAGGAGAGGATGCAGTTTGGCCAGGCTGAGGTAGAGTAGAGTATATTTACTTATCTGGAGGGCCGACCAGATAGAATCCCGCCTACAGGCCGCACAACCCTGTCATGAGGGGTTAAATCATGACGTACAGAGTCCTAGGGAATAAGCACATATATGTGTATGTATACAGTGTTACAGTATATTGTTAGAATTGGTGTATTCCCAAGAGGGCGGGGGGTGAATTGGAGTCTTAAACTTTTTCTCCTAGGTTAATCTATCCAATAACAGTATATGCACAACCTAGGGCCTGTCTATGCAATTTCCAAATGTGTAGATAAATGTAATGTGGAAATTAAGTCATACGCATCATTCGCGTAGTAACATACACGTGCGATAAATATAAAGTGCGGAAATATAAACAAACACACGATATGTTATCGGGGTTTGGCCAACTGTGCCTACGTCCCCGCCTCTAGCTCGCAAGTTAAAGGATTCCACTAGTAGCTCACTTAAGGGTGGAGCGGCACCGTTTACAATTAAGTCAAATTAACACAGGGCTGACCTCAACCTTAACCAGGTCAATTAGCGGGGCTGACCTCAACCTACACGCCTTAACAAGATGACGCACCTTGTAGTAACAGGAAAAAAAATAAAATTTAAAATAATAATAATAATAATAAAATAATAAAATAAAATTAATTCATTAAATTAACAAGTAAAATGAATAGTATAATAAGGAACAAATATATATATATATATATATCTGTGTGTGTGTGTGTGTGTGTGTGTGTATATATAAAGTATGAAAGCTTCTTCAAGAAGCTTTACTTTAATTAAGGTTTACTATTATATATATATATAAACTAACACAAGCTTCTTTAAGAAGTTTTGAAAGTCAAATCCAAATTGAATTGGATTTTTTGGGGGGGGGGGGGGGGGGGGCGTGAGTGCCCTCTCTCTCTTCTCTCTCTCTCTCTCTCTCTCTCTCTCTCTCTCTCTCTCTCTCTCTCTCTCTCTCCTACGACTCTCTCTCTCTTCGATTCCGGGCTAGTTTTACTCCGGATCGACAAACCGAAGCCTCCACGACGCTCCTGACGAAGTTCTCTATAAGTCTGCCAGAGCGGATCGTCAAGGAAACGAAGTTGGATTTCATCCCAAATCTAAGGTAAGGCTTTATATTCAATATTTGGATTTTTGACAGTTGAAGAAAGTGATATACGCGTAAAAATACTGAACTTTAATACTGGCAATTTTCAGTTCCAGGGTGTTGATTGGGAACGTTGGGAATCATCCCTAAGTTGAGGTAAGACTTTTTAAGTCAAATTTGACTTAGTGGTAGTTATAGAAAATGTTGTACGTACAAAAATACTAAACTTTAATTCTAAGAGTTTTCATTTTCAGGGTGTTGAATTGAGAACCTTGTGGGTACGAGAAAGATTTTCTTAGGGGCTTTTCAGGAATTAGGTAAAGGGATAAACTAAACTAGTTTTTTTTTTAGAAAATGTATGTATATATATATATATATGTAGCATCTGGTTTCAGGAAAAATAAATATATTTATATATATGATTTATATTTGGAAAATACTGTTTAAATGATGATATGTTGAATACGTAGAAAATTTGTTTAGTGTGACATGAGTATAAAAATGTTGTGAAATACTGTTTTTTTTGGGAATGGGGACGATATGGATTTCTGTGATGGAAAACCGGCGTACGGGCCGAGATATTTTTATATGTTTATGTGATTTTCCGGCGTATGGGCCGTGCTATGTGATTTGCCAGCGTACGGGCTGTGCTATGTGATTTGCCGGCGTACGGGCCGTGCTATGTGATTTGCCAGCGTACGGGCTATGCTATGTGATTTGCCGGCGTACGGGCCGTGCTATGTGGTTTTTCCAGCGTACGGGCTGTGCTATGTGATTTGCCGGCGTACGGGTCGAGCTATGATAAAATTTGTAATCCCGGCATACGGGCCAATGATTTTCATGATACACGTATATATGTGAAATGATATGATTTATGTGAAAATAAATGATATGAGATATTTATGTATCACGATTTTAGTATATGTATATGATATCAGAACCTGGTTGGCTTGGTCTAGGCTAGCACTTGCACGGTACCGTTGCTATGTATCTATGGTCCTCATGATCATGATATCTGTGTTAACGCCGCTGTACGGAGTGGTGTGAGATTGGATGGTCGATGTGGTTATTTTCAAGAAGTGTGTTGTTATCGCCCCTGGTGTACGGACCAGTCTGAGTAGACCCATCGGACCTACAGACTACTGTTTGACTTGGCAGTGGTCGGCCAACCTTTGTCAGGTCCCGCCTTCGAGCCACACAACCCAGTTATGTGGGGGTAATACATGACAACAGCCAGCTAACCTACCAGGATTGTTTTTATGTTATTATTATTATGATATGAGATGAGAAATGTTTATGAAAATGCAATATGTTCTGCCATGTTTTGATATGCATATGTTTTCCCAGATTTGATAAACAGTATTGAATATGTTATGTATGGTATATGTAGAACACAGAATACTCATGTTGCCACACACTGGTATTAGTTTATTTCCCTTACTGAGAGGTGTCTCACCCTTAAATCTTATACATTTTTCAGGAGCCCCTAATAGGAGAGCGGGAAAAGCCCCGCTGATCTAGATCAGTTGTTTGCCCTCTTTGGAAGGGTAAGTTTTTGGTAGGGACAGTTAGGTTTTGTGGGGATTGTCCCTAGATTTCATTTTTGAGATGTATATACTGTGAGATAGTAATTGTAGTGACTCTGGTATGTGTTATGCACATTATGATGAGATGTATATGATTTTATACTTTCTGCTGCGTAGGCTTCTGCTGTATGTTTTGTTATATCCCTAGTGCCCACGGGCCCAGGTGGATTGTGACCTGCTGAGTTAGAATGTATGAAGTGATGATAATTTATTTATATAAAAAAAAAATATATGAAAAAGGAGCAGGTCGTTACAGCTTTCCTAACCGGGTCTAAGCCAATCCGGGACTATTCCAGGGCTAGTCTCCCTCTTCAGGCCCGTGCCTGAAAATACAATAGTATTTAAATACAATCAAATGGTATAATGAATAAGCTTTCAAGTAAAGCAGATGTGTACCCAGATATGCGCAATCACAAACACCACAATGTGATTCAATATGTAAGCTTAATCTGGTCTAAATGGTTCAACTCTTAAAGGTATTTTCTATCAGTGTAATGCGTACGTGAAAGTGACAAACTAATAGTCTTTGTATCACTAGATATGTTCAAATAATAAGCTCACACAAAGATGTCTAGTCTCAAGTATTTCAATCAACAGGATAGTTCAAGCATGAGAGTATTAAATGAAGTTTAAGCTCGGTTTGCAAAAGATGCATAATCTTTGTATTCACCAAATAATATATGAGTGAAAGAATATTGCAACAAAGACCACTATCTCATAAACAAATATCTCTTCAAATGTATTTATCAATATAAAGCACACTAGATATTTGAAGACGATTTTGAAAAGCTTTCGCAAACAAAATACTATACGATCTTCTCAAGATATTGCAATGAAGGTGCAAGCTTAAAAGATCTAAGAAGGTCTTCTTAGGATAGACTTATCAACAAAGTCCCCTAAGACTCCTTAGGTTTTGCTCTCTAATAAAATCATGCCAAGCAAATAGAACAAGGAGAGCAAACATATTCAAACACACTCAATCCACTTACAAATTATGTAGGCAATGATAGAAGGCAAGTATGAGTTATTTGAGTAAGAAAATGAGTAGTATAGGGTTTTTATTTTTCAGAGAATCCTTCCTTAATCAAGGTGGCTAATCACCCCTAATTTTCTCAAATGAACTCTTATATATAGACATGGGAGAAAATATGACCGTTAGGGACCTATTGGGTATTATGAGGAAAGTTTAATGATGTTTAGAGCATTTTAACCCTGTTTAAAAAATATTAACTGCAGTAAAAAATCAGGGCAACCCGAGAGGTCCGGTCGACCAAAATAGGTTCGGTCGACCAAATTTCACATGGTTTGGTCGACCAGGGCATTTTGAACTGCTTGGTTCGGTCGACCAGACCGCTGGGAATTCTCCCGAGGACCCTTCGGTCGACCAGGTAGTTGGAGAAAAAATGTTCTCGGTCGACCAGATGGTCAATTGTTGACCCAAGAGGGTTTCGGTCGACCAGGGCCTTTTGAACTACCTGTTTCGGTCGACTAGTTGATCAAACTTTTGACCCTAGGGAGTTTCGGTCAACCAGGGCCTTTTGAACTACCTTTCCTGGTCGACCGGGTGGTTAAACTTTGACCCAAGGGAGTTTCGGTCGACCAGGCCAAAATGAACTGGCTTGGCTGGTCGACCGAAAGTGTATCGTGTGTGCATTTCGGTCCCGTATTGAAGCAAACAAGCCCTATTGAAGTGCCTAACAAATATATGTGAAAGTGTGAGTGTCCTAGGGGCACTTGGGGTCCAATTTGAAGACACCGAAAAAGTCCGGTGTCGGGAAGGGAAAACCCTAAGGTCTTTCTATGGTCATTTTCTCATTCATGATTTGTTTGAGCTTACGTAGTAAATCATACATGTGATGTGTGTGAGCTTATTACAAACCAAATACCTACTTACTATTACAGACCAATATAAATATATTACAATGCTGAATTATAAATTGGTCATCAAGCTTTTCTTGCTTTGTGCACATCTTTATCTTAACATTCTTAGTCCTGCACAAAAACTCAAACACTCATTAGATACAATAAGTATTTGTCATAATCAAAATCGGGTGCGACCAATAAGGTCAACATATATGATGAGTATAGTATGATATTATCAGTATGAAAAGTAGAAAATACAAACGTTACAGTATATTTTAAATTGAGGAAGATAGATATGCATGAAAGATATGTTTTACAGATTGTTGCATTACAGTTCAGTTGCTATATCTTAAAGTACTTTTAACTTAGTTGTCACACACTAGTAATAGCATATTTCCACTTACTGAGCATCGACTCACCCCATTATTTTACCATTTTTCAAGAGAGCCAGTTAGGCGAGCAGATCAGGCTCACGAATAGAAAGTAGTTGATCACCCTGGTTATAGGGTGAGTTTTTGACAGAGCTGTACGTTTTTTAATGGATGATACTGGAGGGGTATTTTTGTATAACCTTGGTCTGTATTTAAAGAATTCTGGTATTGCATAGTAAATATGTAAATGTTTGCATGATTTATGCTCCGCTGCTTAGGGATGGATGTGAATTCACAGATGTATATATATATAATGGTATGAATTTTGAGGTCGTTACAGTTTTAGTATGTATGAATGTATGTAAGAAACATTAGATACTCTGGTAGTCTATCGGAAGATGTATGAACTTTTATGTTTTCCATTGTGCATGAGAATACAGATCAGTATGATACACCCGTATGTCCCTTATTAGGGCATGTAGTTTATGTTTATTATTAGAGATTTGCATGTTATGTATGTTAGTAGCACTCCGAGGCCACCTAGAGGGCTGGGGCATTACAGGGTGCCTGTGTCCATCATTTTAGATAGGAACCCGCAATTTACTTCCCAGTTTTGGAAGAGTCTTCCGGAAGCATTGGGATCTCAACTCACTTTCAGCACTGCTTTTCATCCGCAGACCGATGGTCAATCAAAGAGGACCATTCAGATCCTAGAGGATATGTTGTGGGTATGTGTATTGGATTTCAGGGGTAATTGGATTAAATATCTGTCGTTAGTTGAGTTTGCATACAATAACAATTATCAAGTCAGTATCGGGATAGCACCGTATGAGGCACTGTATGGCCAAAAGAATCGTTCTCCGTTTACTGGGATGAGGTTGTTGTGCTGCAGATTTTGGGGCTGGAGCTTGTTTAGCAGACCTCTGAGAAGGTCCATCTTATCAGGGAAAGAATTAAGACAACTTAGAATTGACAGAAAAGTTATGCGGATATACGCCGGCGAGAGCTGGAGTTCGAGATAGGTGATGCCATATTTTTTAGGATTGTTCCAATGAAAGGGGTAATGAGATTTGGTAAAAAGGGTAAAATAAGCCCTAGATACATCGGACCATTCGAGATTCTGGAGAGAGTTGGTTCGGTAGCGTATAGAATAGCTTTTTCCCCAGTACTGTCTAGGATTCATGACGTGTTCCATGTGTCCATGCTAAGAAAGTACGCTTTGGATCCTTTGCATGTGATTAGCTACGAGTCTTTGGAGTTCGGGGATACTGTGACATATGATGAGATACTAGTACAAATCCTATACCATAAGGAGCAAGAGCTACGTACTAAGAAAATTCCGATTGTGAAAGTACTTTAGCGTAATCACGCAATGGAGAAAGCTTCATGGGAATTAGAGACAAAAATACGTCAAAAGTATCTACAGCTGTTCAGAGAGGCTCAGTGCTAATCAGGTAGGTATAACAGTAGGTAAGTGTTGGTTTTGTATATAGGTTGCTTAGAGTAGGTTTGTCTAACTTTATCAGTTGTTTACTATTTTTTTCATGGTTGGTCTTCGGGAGAGTTTTGTATGGGTATTGTAATCTCCCAAGATAGTATGTGTAACCACGATATTCCTCCGCCATAAGTGAGGGTTATTAATAAATTTGGGGTGGGGCTGCTATATATGTGGGTGGCCGCTGGCTCTTCCTAAAGTCGAATTAGCATATCAGTAATCATTATGTGGATGTGATGGAAATTAGTTAACAAATTTCAAGGACGAATTTTTTGTAAAGAGGGGAGAATCTAATAACTCGAACCAAGAAAATAAAGAAATAAATAAAAGAAAAGCGAAAGGAAAGGAAAAAAAAAAAGGAAAATGGGGTTTGGCCAGGACCAAACCGTCGTCGATTTTGTGAGGATCAGAAAAATCGTCGACAGTTTTCCTGCAGGTAAACAACCGAGAGCTATTTACAGGTCAAACTGTCGACAGTTTTGTCAAACCTAGAAAAATCGATGACGGTTTTCCTACGAGCTTGCTTACTTAAGGGCTAAGTTGCTCATTTTTATTCATTACTGTCATTTGCTCTCTCTTTCTCTCTCTAAAAGTTAGGGTTTTGACTCTCTCTCTCTCTAGCCCGAGAAGTCTCCACTAGTGCTCTCCGATTTTCTCTCCCTTCTCCCGGCATGTAGGCTGTCGATCTTTGGCAGATTCGTGCGGATAGGTTTTCGTGATTTTGAAGGTTTTAGGCTTTTTTCTTCAAGAATAGAAAAGGAGATTATATTATGTCAATTGTTTTTGAATTATGGACCGATTAAATTGCAATTTATGTTTTCAGAAATAGTATATATGATTTTCTGAATGAATTGGATATATGAAAATGGTTGTTTTGACTTTTATACGTTTTTGGGGAAAATTAACGTGAATGGTTTCAACATCTCCTATTTTCAATAAAATATTTAGTTTGAGTTAAATAAAACCCTAGAGATGCTCATACCCCTATTTTCAGCAATTGTATATTTTCTCAAACAATTTACTTTATTTATGATTTATGAGGTGAAAAATTGTGTGGCATGAGTATGGTTTAACTAGCATAAATAAACAGACTTTGTAAACTACTGTGATGTGACTGCTATACAACGATATGAGAAATGACGGTTATAAGGCGATATGTGATGTGACGGCTATAAGTCGAGATGTGATGTGATGGCTATAAGCCGAGATTTGATATGTCGGTTTTATACCGAGACAAAAAATGATAGAATTATGAACAGCTTATGTTTTTATACAGTGTTATGAAAAATGAATTATGATTTCAATATTATTATGTAAATTGTCATATATGATTTAAAAACTCTGTGGATATGAATGTGATATTATGAGCACGGTACCGTAGCTATGAGTTAGTAGTGAGTGTAATCACACGGGGATGAAAGTGTGATACGAGATAGTCAATTGGAGACCTGGGTATAGTACTACCCCGAGACAGTTCCTAGGGCCCCATTCGATGCAGTTTCTGGTGACCCTTAAGGGTAGGCACAATCGTACTTACAACCTTTTTTTGACTCAGCTATGGTCGGCCGGCCATATGCTGAGTCTAGCTTTCGGGTCGCATAACCTGTCTTGGGGAGAATCATGTCGTATGAGTATGTGATAGCGTGACGACGCTAATTCAGCAGTTCAGGTTGTGTCTTTTATGCATGTATGGGCAAATTTACTATTTGTAGGTTATATTGAGTCGACAGTATAGTTAAAATGTCACATTTTTATACATGGTGAAATAATGGAAGTTTTATATTCACACGAGAACTCAGGCTAGCCACACACTGATAATAATATAATCCATCTTACTAAGAAGTGTCTCACCCCATTATACAAATCATTTTTCAAGTCCTTCAAGGAACCGTGCCTAGCTTACTACGGGGCAAAGATTAGACTTTTGGGGGTGATAAACAGAGCTGGTGAGCCATCAGCTGTTTCATTTTGTTATTTTGTTGGGTTGTATTATATAGACAGGTAGTTTTATGTATGTGTTTGGGAACAGTTAGAACTCTGATAAGTGTTTTGATGTTTTAGCATCTTCCGTTGTATGGTTTTAATTCCAGTAATGACAGGTGCATCCGGGATTCCCTGGTTAGGGCGGGTTGCAATATATATATACGTATGTAGTATGAGAGTGTATTTATATTTTTAGCAGTTAAATTGTTAGGTCGTTACATATATTCTTTTTGTAACAAATTGTTTCAGTTACAGAATATTTTTTTTTTACTGTATTTATACGCTGGTTACTTAATGAGAATAGTGCGAGAACATTTTCTAAATACAGTCTCCTGCTCTCTGCTTTCCAGGAACTCTTCTTTTTCTCGCTTGCTAACACTTTCTACATCTGGAAAAAAAAAATCTAGTATTGAAACTACCCATCTGGGAGAGCTGCCCCTAAAGATTCCTCTCAGTGAATACAAACATTTTAATGCTCTCCTTTGGATTGTAGGTACTAAACACATAGTTTATTAGGCATCTTATGGCATTACATATATATTGAGGAACTTAAGAACATGAGTTGTACTATTCATTAGTTACCCCAAGCCTTCATTGCCCACATAACCTCCCGGCCACGGTTTTGCGTCTGGTTGAAATTCTCATCATACATCTGGGATTGCCGGCCACTGTCGCCCCAACTTGCAGCACTGCCTCCGCCACGCTCAAATCCCCACATCTGCATCCTCTTTGCTGCTGCAGGGACACTTACCTCATGGATTGCCTGGTGTTCACTATTTGCAGCAGCATTGTTGAACATACCGGTGTTTGAGAATCCAGCAGAATCCATGAACCCTTTAGGGAACCTTTCGGACCTTTCACCACCAAGCATACGGTGGTGGCCATGGATTGCCTGGTGTTCACTATTTGCCGCAGCACTGTTGAACATACCGGTGTTTGAGAATCCAGCAGAATCCAGGAACCTTTCGGACCTTTCACCACCAAGCATACGGTGGTGGTCATTGTAGGAGTCGTGACTCCTTGCCTGCCAACTATTTCGCTGCATATTCGTTGCCATGCCTTGCCACCCAGCCTGTTGTCGAGAAAGGCCTTCATGATCAAGCAGTTGATGGCTCAGAGGCTTACTGGAGGCATCGAGGCAAGGCATAGGGGGCATGCTCATAGCATGGCTTTGATGATCGTTTGCGGAGTGCCAACCCTGGCGATGCACGCTGTAGAGCTGCTCGTGGTAGCCAAAACCATGATTCATTGCGCTAGTTGAAACTTTTGGACAATTGAAACTGTGTGCGCTCTAGCTAGAAACTAGCCAGCCAAGTGAGTTTTGCAGTGCTCGTGTTTCTGGGTTGAACTGGATGGCATTTATAGGGCTTCAGCCTGCCTTCCACATGATTCCCAGCAGATAAGAACGCATCTCATACCTAATCTGAATTACCCATGTTCCTATCCTCACATTGGGCTATTAACATATTATATGTTGGCATATAAAATTTCTCTTCCTGCTTTATTCCAAGGAAAAGGAAATACTATGAGGTGATAAAACATGTACTTGGTGCACAATGCAGGAGATCTAGTTTGTTCAGGCCTAGCTCTGCTAATGTGAACAAATTGAAAACAAGAACCTCCTTGATTTTGGACCATCTAAGATGCTATATCTTTTAGACCAAGCATATTCATTGAGCTAAAAGTATCACAGGGTTGCTTACCATTAAAATACCAAAATATTTCTTCCTGTTTTTAATGATGCCCAATAGTTGGGGGTTTTCCCTGTTTTGCCTTCTTTGCTGGATGAAGGGTTCTCTTTGTTGAATCAACTAGCACTGTATGTGCTTTGTGGTTTTCAACAGTCATGCGATAAGCTTTTGATAATTACGGAAGAAGTCCGCTCAAATTTTTTTTTCTTTAAAAAAAAAATGTGTTAGCGCATCAATGTAAAATTGTCTGTTTACTCGCTTATCTCTTATTTGAAAATTTCATTTCAATTATATATTTGTCAAATGAGCTTTCTGAAATAATTTGAAGAGGTTAAAAAAAGTAAGAAAGAAAGAAAACTGCCTCAACTTCCGATCTATTAATGGTAAAAATTACTATCTTAAAGCCAACTTCTGTTTTTTTTTTAGGGTTAGTGTAGGATCACATCACAACACATTCCAAAGGCATCTAATATTATTAACCTCAATTATTTGGGGTCAACAGTGTATGTTCAAATATGCAAATCCCCAACCCCAAAAACACAACAGTAAAAGTATATGATGCACAATCAACCAATCTTCACATTGATATTTGCCTTCACTTTGTTCCTAGCAACATGCTTTGATCAACAGGAATATTACTTCGAGCATCCCTCTAGAATTTGCTGCATCATTTTCCTTTTTGGCTGGGCAAAATGGGTGGGAGAGGATGGCCATAATGACTATATCATGTATAGGACTATAGGAGCCTCTAGCTGCTTGGAAAACCAATGTTCCTGCACAAAGGCTGTGCCAAGCAAGTGCTCCCTCAAAAGAAAATTGAGCCAAACAGCAGTCATATGGAAGGCATATCATCAGAATTGACCCCAAAGATTTCAATGAAGGATTAATTATGTGTCAAGACTGAACCTTCCTTCAATGGCGAAGTAAGTTCTAAGCTAAAAATTTGCATATGACTAAAATATTATATTTCATATTCACAAAATTAAAAAAAAAAAGAAAGTACACGTTGATATTCAAGCCCCGTTTGGAACACGAAAAATAATAGAAAGAAGGGAACAAAAATATAAAAGAATTCGCTTTTCATGTTTTGTTATTAAAGGATAAAAGAGAATAATATATAGTAAACAAATAAATACGAATTTGATTTTCAATAATATAAGATATATAGGGGGAAAATACAATAAAAAATAAATTTTTTTTTTTTTGTCATTCTCTTTTCTCAAACGAATTCTGTAATACAAATAAAATCTTAATAATTAATTTAAGACAAAAAGTAACCTTTGGGCCTAAAGGGGCAATAGATGAAATTGTTTACCCTGCTCAACTTAATATAGTGACTCATAACTGCATAACTACATATAATTAACAATAAATATTGCATAACTCACTCATAACCACAACCTTTTCTTCGGTATTTTTTTTAACATCCAAAAAAATTTTCTTGCACAAACTTTAGATTTCAGTGGAGTATAATATCATCACTTAAGAATAAAATTTTAATTGATTGAAAAAATATAAATAAATAAAATTTAAAAAGTAGTAAATTATATAAAAATAAATAAACTATGCACATATCATATGCATTCAACGGCTAAAATTATTTACAAAAATGATTACCAATACAAAAACTTAATCCCAAGTGTGTCCTAGATACTCACACGGGTGGAGCTCATGTCCAGATGCTGGCCATGCCCACTCGCACAAGAAACACACAGGATTAGACTTTTGGGAAGCTTAATACAGCTGTATTATTTAGATAAGAAGCTTTCGGGCACGAGTAAGCACTGGCCAAGGTCTTCAACCCGTTATCAAGACCCAGTTATCATCCATGAGTTTGGAACTTTGAGAACTTTTTACATCCAAGTGAGATTGGGAGAGCACATAAAATCTCATATCATAGAATTTGAGTCATCTAAAACAAACTCCAAGCTTCAAAAACATAAAACCAACGGATGGGATTGGGCTTGCGGTGTCTTGCTAGCCCCTGCTTTGCACCGCACCACCAAACATTCAAACTAGTTCCAACAGCGCAAATTACAGCTCTACACTGATCAAATTATAGTAAAAAACACCAAAGTAGAAGCTAAAAACTGAGAACTGATATATGACATTTTAACAAAAAATATACCAAAATTTGTAGCTTTACTAATATATTTGATAGTCTGGAAATTGCCTAATATATTTGATTTCTGGAAATTACCATTCTTTTGCTTCCATAATGGACAAAAATGGTGTATCCAAACTTTTTATATAAAATGAATTCAAGATGGAAAAAAAAGTTGGCAACTGATGCTCATACACACATAACTGGTTGCATGTTTAGAGGCAACCCATAATCAAAGAGCTATAAATCAAACCATTGTTTAGAGTGGGAGTTTATCTTATGAATAAGGGAAATGACAGTAGCAGTATCATCAATAAGAGATTAAAAAGCATTAAGCCAAAGTAAAGGAGTTGAATGACAACAAATATGAATAAATTAGTCTCGAGTCAAAACTTCCTAACATGGGAAAACCCTAGTATGCCACTCAAATCTCCTATTTTTCAAAAAAAAAAAAAGAGGGAAATAAGGAGGAAATGAATCGGGTATACTTTGGTCGTGATGCTATTAGAGTACTAATACAAAAGCACCCTGCACAACTTCGCTGTTATATTCACAGCAAGCTCCCCACTCAGCAAATGGTTCTGCTTCGCCTTGAATGAAAGCTAGCATACAGGATCATATACGAAATTTCACCACTTATCCCAGCAAATCCAAGTATTCATCCATTTCTCCAAACATATCTCAATGGATGGTACCAATTTTGAAGGGCATATGGCACAGCTGTATCAGTGACACCACAATCATTAATTAACCAGCAGAGCACTTCATGGGAGTCACACAAGCTGCATCTCCAACCCTAACGAACAATCAGAACTTGCCCAAAGAATCAGCCACTTTCCCTTACGCAGTTCCCAGGAAGGAGATACTTATACTCGTCAGCATTTTCCAAAAGATGCATCGGAAGATGAACAGCTGAATAGGAATGAGGAACAGGTCCCAATTTCCCAATAATTTCCTTGAATGTGTACTCCTCTGGAAGCATGTCAAATAAGTCATCACCTTTGCAGATGATCTTTTGAATTCTTTTGGGGTTCAAATAATGAGAGAATCTCACTCGATCATAGTGGCTATAAGCTTTCATCTTGAATATGAACTCACTGATATGGCGGAAGCAAAAGCTACAGTGCCACCCTGCATCTGCCAGTAGGTCATCAGTCTGGCGATAGTGTGCATACTTTGTCTTGCCGGACTGATATCTATGTATTGAGGCTCTCCAACTTTCATTATCCACAAAAAACTCAAAAGAATACAGATAGTTCCGCAGCTGAAGATGCATGATCGGAGGAATCTCATCGCACCATCTCAACAGATTGATAGTGTGTCTGCTTGGTATCTCATCAACATCTGACATGATCAATAAATCATCATCAGAAATACCTGCTACTTTCAGAAGTTGATCCAACGCTAACCGCTGGTATGCCTCCTCAACAAATGGGTTCTCCCCTTTCTTAAATCTCCCACCAACAGTACCATAGGTCAACCGAGGCTCAACAAATTTGAACTGATTTCGATGCCTTGCAAAAAACAGAGGCTTTGGCAGCCCAGTGAATGTTGAATTCGATTCAAGGAGAACAAACTCTGTTACATAAGGGTTCAACTCTTTCCAACGTATGTTGAGCATGTCCACCTCATTACTAAACAAAACTGCATCAAAAACACGCCTTGGGTATTCACGGATTCCCCAACCATGTAGTTTGCAAAGGTTCTCCATGGAGACATTCTCATGATAATAATGCGGAATATCATGGAATGGTTTAGGTGGGGATTCCCATAATGGCCGCAGAAAGTATGTGATCTTCTGACCATGGATATAACCCACAAAGATGCATGTTGGGACAATAGTAAATAGAAAGAGATATATTTTCAAATCCAAACCATGCAAGATGCAACGGAGTCTTGACATGCTGAATCTGCTTGAGCCCTGCAAATTAAAAGAAGCATGTTTTATAAGATTCAAATCATACCACAACTCAAAAAATATCAAAAACACGTGTACCATGCAAGAACTTTCTAAAATTATAGGAAATAAGTCAAAAAGAGAGATATAAAGGTGAGCTATCGTCACCAGAACAACAGCTAAAAGATGAATCTGTTTGGAAGGGGATAAGAAGCCAACCAAAAAAAAAAAAGAACTAGCATTACAGTGCCTAAAATCAGAAACCCCCAATCTGAAAATTAATGCGTATCTCCTCTCAGTAGCTAAATAGGATTGAAAAGTCCATGCTGATATTATATAGTTGAACAACATGAAGTTGTGCAGCCAAACCCCAACCTAAAAAAATAAATCCCCACTTCCCCCAGCTAATTATTTGAATGCTCTCGATGAGAGGTGAAAATTTAATTCCCTGTCTGACTGCCGAGAAAATGTGAGGGAAAATAAAACAAAAATTTTCATATATTTCACAATTTGGGATGCGAGAAAACAGAATTTTCTACTTGGTTTAAACCCCAGCTTTTCAAAATTTCCGATAAAATTCAGAAATGAGAAAAAGATTTTGGATGAATTCAACCCGGCAGAAATGCGTACATATACAAAACACCAAAATAATGAACGCACAAAAGGTAAAGGTGCATTCAATTGAGAATACTAGGGTTTATGAAATTGATCAACCATAATCAATTTCTGTAGATTTATTATCCAAACCGAAAATCAAAAAACACTAAAATAAAGTAGAACATTGCAATGACATCAAATGGGTAAAAAAAAATTACTGATAATAGTCAATTGGGTCGAAAAACACAGCAAAATATCGACGGCAAAACGGAAGAAACAGCAGTACCTGACCGCAAACATCACCGCAGATATCATCCGTCTTTTTAGAACAGTAGTAACCCCCTCCTCCTCCTCCGGCCACCGCTCCTCCTTCACCCACCATCAACATTTTCTCCGTGTTAAAATTTCCCATACAATCCATAGTTCCAGAGGCCGATCGGCGCAGAACCCTTCCGAAGACGAAATGTGGATTTTCAGCCTTCCCCTCGCCAATCTCCGGCGAACCGCTTACTCAGAAGAAATTTTCCTCGCCAGGAGTTTCGTGGGTTCTTCTCCAAAAATCGATTTTTTTCCTTTTCGCCGGAAATCAGAACTCAAACATGGGTCTGGGTATAAGAAGTCGGTCTGCGAATCCCCAAAATTAATAAAAACCCAATTCGTAGATACCGTCTCCAATTGCAAATTTTGGAATGGAATTCCAACGAAAATAAAAAATTGCCCTGGAATTCGAAAACGAAAACCCCAACAATGGCTAAAAAACAAAACAGAAAAAAAAATATTAGAATAAAATAAAGGTGGGGTTTTTAGTTTTGCTTCTCTGGCAATGAATGGCAGTTGTAAAGATATGAGGGAGCCGTTTCTCTTGTCGACTTTAGGAGCCCCGGACCTGGTTTAAATATCTGAGAATTGTTTGGGCAATTTTACCATAATGACCATTGATTGCTCGAAATTGATGGGCAGAACCAGGGCAATTCGGTCATTTAGGACCAGAAAACGGGTTTGCCTAGGTTCCTACGCGTTTCATTGACTTGCTCAGCTCAACACAGCGGTACGTCGTCGTGTCTTTCTTGGAATAGTGACAATTATACGCCGTGGGATGGGATGGGATATTCTAATTCCGGGTTAGGAATTTCCACATTCCGATCCGTAATAGTCACTAGTTGCTACTTACTACTTACTACGGTTAATTGATTTTCTGCAATTAATTTTTTTATTGCGTGATTAAATTCTTGGGTAGGCGTTCTTTGAAAATATTGTAATGTTATAGGTGAATTATAAGTCTACCAATTGAAAAATGATCTTAATTAGATTAGTTTGAGAAATGAACTTAATTAGATTAGTTTGAGAAATTAAATTAAATGTAATTAACTTTTGCAAAGTTTTGTTCAAAATTTTTATCCAATTTTTGTTAGGAATTTGCCATGTGGTGCAAATTTCAAATTTATTTGTGGTTTAAGTATCATGAATCAATAAAATTTGGATTTGAATTTGGATTTTATATTTAATCTTTTGGTTTTTATAAATTCAAATATCTTTAAGGGTGTTTTAAATAAATTATAATATAATTTTATATTACATTTTATTCAAATCTAAATCTTATAGGGTCAATCTTCCATCAAAATGCATTATATCGAAGATTAAAAAAGACAAAATGTATTTACTAGTCATTAAACTTTTTTAATTAGATGATAATAAAGAACTAAAAATAACTTCCAAAATTATTATAGTTAAAATTTTATTTAATGTCAAGTTGAAAAACTATAATGTGTGGCACTAAATCCTGCATAAAAAGATTGTTTTTACTTAAAATTTTATTTATTTATTTATTTTTTTTTTGAATGCATCATAAGCTCATTAGGTCTACGTTACAACGACAAGAGCTTATCATATTGCATATTATATTATTTCTCACCATTTCTCAAAATTCTAACATGAGATTAGTGAGAGTGAGATACTTGAACTCGAATTTACTTACAATATATGACTTATACAATATAAACATAATAAAAGTAAAAAAAAAAATTGATTATGCTCAAATTTGACTCGAGTAGTATTATAGAGTTGAACTCAACTCATTAAATGCTTGAGTAACCTAAATTTGAATAGAATCAAGTTAAGTTAGAAGACAAGTCGAGTTCGAGAAGATGAGTTAAGATCAAGTAGCATGCGAGTACATTTGACTTACAACCCTACTTGAGATCTCTAACATAACATCTCAAACACTAACCACTAAATAAACATATGCTAACTTATAAAAATCAAATTTTTTGTTTCTTTTTTTTTTTTTTTTAAATCACACACTAAAATCTTATTTTCTATTTTTTTTTTTTTGGTTTTTATATATAAAAGCTAAAAAATAATTAAAATTACTTTAAAATTTTAAAAATTAATAAAAGTACTTTTCATTTTTTTATATAAATATTAAAAATTGAAAAAATGTAGTAGCATTGTAATTTTTAAAAATAATTAAAAAGAATAATAAAATTAATTTTCAAAATCAAGGAGAGCATCCGTAATACCTCTTCATTACTTGAGAAATTATTAAATGTACAAAAAAAATAATTATAATTATGTAATTTAGTTTAGATATATATATATATGCATATAATAAATAATATTAATTTTGGCATATACACTCGATCCAGATCTACATGATATTTTCACCCATTACTATGCCCCTTATCCATCTACCATTACAAAAATACATATATATTTTTTTGTGAAGGGCAATTATTGGGTTGCTTTGTATGGTAGGCATTCTAAATCAATGGAGAAACATAGGTACTATATTTTTCTTAGTCCTACTAATTTTTGAAATTGCTCAAATTGCCAGCTAAGTGATAGCAATAATGATATGGAAAGTTTTCACTTACTATTATTATTTTTTAAGAGTTTAGAAGCTCATTGTTTTATACGGACAAGTGATGCCTATATTGGTTCATCCCCTCTCAAAATTTGTTTTCAATGATATCCTTTGATTTTTAGAAAGAAACCAATGGGAAAAAGTTTATTAGTATTTTTTTGTAAAATTATTAAGAAAAAGGATAAAAATAAGTATTAGTGTTTGGTAAAGAAGTCGTGTCTAAAAGTATTACCTATAGCCCCCTAAGTTTAATGGTATGGTTGCAAGAGAACAACTATTGTTATCTTGTATAACTCCTACTAAACAATCAATAATTCTTGGTGCGATTACGAAAACTGCAATTAATTGATGACTTACATAATCGCCCATGAATTGCTTGTAACCCTTTAGACATAAAGGTAGCTCATGAATGTCAAACGAAACGAGGGTTTGCCTCTACTATTATAAAAAGAGATCATAGGAGGAAGTAAGCATCTCATTCTCATACTCACTCTTTCTACTATTGCAATTCAAAATCTCTTATTACTATTTACTTAGGCATCATAATGATCTCCTGAAGCACATCTCGGGTCCTCCAAACCATGCTTATTTCGTTTTTTTTAGGTGCTCGTGATCGAGGGATGATTCATGAGAGTCATTCGATTTTCAGGCATCAACACTAATTTTGCGACTAGGTTCATAAATTTTGAGTTTTTAAATTTAAAATCTTGAGGAAGACTCATGTCTTTTTGTAATGTCTTAAAGGAAGTTTATAAAAAGTTTAAAATCTCAATGAAAGTTTGTATCTCTTCATCAAATCTCATAATCTCATAAGATGATGATTAATACATTTTGCCCTGCAATATATATTGCATTTTATCTAAATACAAACTAATTCAAATTCAAAACTTAAAATACACGTTAATTATTCTCGCTAAACCTCTTTTTTGATTCTTTTTGAAATTTTTAATTTTATTTTAAATTTAAACTATCTCATAAAACAAAGAAAGTGTAAGCAACAAAAGAAAACATAAATGTTTTTACGTTTTCTATTCATTTTTTTAAAAGATAAAATCAAATGTAAATAATTTAATAAATAGTTTTCATTTAAATGGTATTAACCTTAGATTTTTATTCACTTTGAATTATATTTGAATAAATTTTAGCTATGTGAGATGATGAAAAGAATACAATAAAAAATAATTTGTTTTCCTTTCATTTTAAAAAAAAAAAAAAAATTCTTATCCAAGTGGAGCTTCAATGACATAACAATTAAAGTTTAATTAAATAATTAATTCATCTTACTAACGGTTGTTGGAATATGAAATGAAACCCTCATTAATTAATTAATTAATTATTGGGCCAATATGGTACCTACCCAACCCATTTTAAATCCATAGAATCATTGGCCGGTGGTCCCCTGCCTAGAAAGCTACCCTCTCAATAATATAATTTAGGGACTTGGGTACTATAGCTTGCGACCATGCCCCGGTAAAATCCTTAATAAATATTTTTTGATAATTTTATCTGAAAAAAATAAAAATGATCAGGTTGGAGTTTTGAATATTATAACTTTTTATTCATTTGAGATAATATTTTAATATTTAAGTAGAGAAATGTAAAAAAATATCTTCATTATTTGGATAATTTAGTCAAGTATTTAAAAGACCTTGTATACTATCTTAACAATATTTTTTAAAAATTTTATATGAAAAAATAAAAAGTAAATAAGAAAAAAGGTCTTATTTTAGAATGATTTCTCCCTTGTTAAATATTATTAAGAATTAAAATTTATTTAATATAATTATGAATTTAAAATTATAAATTATTGACATAAAACATTGAAATTTTATACAATAATTTTACGAAATATTTTGTTTCTAATTCACCTTTTATATTTTATTTTCTCTTTTTGCCATCCGATGTATAATTTTCAAATGAAGAACAAGAGAGTTTTAAGTGAGATATTTTTGTCAATAATTTTGGATTTAAATTTTAGAAAAAAAAAAAGAGGGGGGATATTTTAGAATGGATTATATCGGCCATTTTCTTGTTTAAGTCAAATTTGTAAATATCTTCATGGGCTGAAAAAAATAAAATAGTCAAGAAAAGTTTGACTTTAGTAAATTTTGTGCTAAATTCAAGAGAGTAAAATCAGTAATGCTGTGTTTGGCAGTTTGGAATTTGGCCTAAATTTGAATTTGTATATTTTGAACAAAAAGCAATAATTAAGATTGTATTGAATTTGCCCACAATTTCAAATTTAAGGCATGAAATACATGTTCTTAAATATAATTGAAGGCTCTATTTAGATGAGGACATTGTCAGAGGAAAGAAAGAGAAAATAAAAATAAAATCAATTGATTTTTATTCTATTAAATTTTTTGTCAATCTTATATACTATTAAGAATTAAAATTAGTTAAATATGGTTAAAAATAAATTAAAATCAAAGGTTAATGATAGAAAGAACGATCCTCTTGGTATATATCAATCCATATGGAAAAAGCGTACATAATTTTGGGGAGTGATTTGCTTATAGTCAGTAATAATTATTGTATTAATATTATAATAATAATAATTTAATTTATCACTAATCACTCTCTAGTCAAATAATTATACAAGTGCTAAAGTATGCAGCTTACTTAATTAAAAAGTGAATTGAACAGGTCAAGCAATCCATATTATTAGACACATCCATCCACCCATCCACCTAAACAATCTGATTGATATTAACTAAAACTAGTGAGCTAAGGGTTCCACATGAAATAATTATAATTAATTAATACCCTATTCTCATCCTCAAAACTCATTAAGTCTTCTCTTATTTATATAAACAAAGAAATCCAATAAGGATCAGTTCGGATCAAGATGTAACTAAAGGAAAGGAAAGAAAAATAAGGAGAAAATTTATTTTTTATTTTTTTAAATATTTTTTTTTCTCTATTAAATATTATAAAAAAATAAAAATTTATTTTAATATGATTAAAAGTATAAAAAAAAAAAGTATGTGTAAAATTAAGATTTTGTTAACAAATTTGGTATATTTTTTTCCCATACTTTTCTTGATAATCAAATATGAAAATATGAATTTTTTAATATTTTTCTTTCCTTCTTAAAAATATTTTTTAAATTTTAGAGTTCCAACTGAGATGATAAACTCTACACTCTCATAGTTAAATGATCAGGATTCGAGTCTTAAGGTTACGACTTTTTACACCATTGCATTTTATAAAAAAGAAAATCTGAGTTCCAAAAACTATGCCTAATACTAAGAGAAAAAGTCATGAACCACATAAGCTAAGTTATTATCTTCACTTCAGTTTCCGCCTTCCTGCCTACTTGCATATCCCTGCAACCAATTTTCTCCCTCCACTTTAAACTAGAGAGAGAGAGTCAACAGCTGGGTGTTTCCTCTTCATTTCCTTCTAGCTTGGAATTAAGTGTCCTCATTTCCAATATGCGGGGAAACTCACTCACTCCCAAACAGGACGGGGAGAATTCAAATCACCGGGCTTGCCTAATTCTAACTTATAATCAAAGCGTACTGCTGCCGGGAAAAAATTCATTTCCACATATTTGACATCCATAAATTGATAAAGTCGTAGATATATAATATAAAAGGATAAATCTTTTTTGTGGAATGGGTCGACCAAAAGTAAACCGTGTTATTGAAGAGGATGTACATTTGGTTGAGTAACAGAGTATAAAATGTGGATGCGTACAGTTGGGTCAACTCCACCAAATTGTTATTGGGATTGAACGTGGGCGTTGGGGCTGGGTGACTGAGTCTCCCCCCCTCCCCACTCCCCACTCCCCACTTAACTCGCTGGCGTCCACACGCTAGGCTCTATAATTGATTTGATTTTAATGTCACCCGTGGCCGTGCAATCAACGGAAGTCTCAGCGCACCACGCATTCAAGAGAGTGTTAAACCATGGAGATGCGATGTATCTCTGTGGCAGGCTGCAGATTTTCTTAGATATCACATGGGAGAAGTCGACCCTTGTGTTCAGTGTTTATCCTGAATTCTCCCCCATATACATCTTTAGGTACGTCCAAGGTGTCCACGTCCGTTTTAACGGTTCGTGACTAATCTCACGTCTTGTGTAGCTGGCCTCACAACCCACAGAGAGGATAAATTTTAGGAACCCAACAGCTGAATTGAACCTGGAAGGCGAAAACCCGCTGACCTCGTGAGAGGCACTCCCAGAAGACGCTCAACCAACTGATCCATGCCCTGGGGACCTCCCCCATATACATCTTTCAAAATAAAATAAGTGGTGGCCTACAAATATTTAAGGGGTGTTCATTTGATCTGTGATATTTAAAATATTTTTATGTAGTGATGACTTTAGAATTTTATTTTTATTTTTTCGAATGAGAGGTATAGTTATTAAAATCTTGATCAAGACTTCTTAACTTGATTCACCTCGATTTTCTAAAGAAAAGAGAGAAAAAAAAAAAACCTTGGAGTAGCCTCATGTGTTGCGTGAGTCACTCCCATGTGTCGCAATGTCCCAGAAAAGGGTCGAAATGACGAAAGATAATAGATATTGAAATTTGAATGGAGTCGCTACTAACCTATTATTTACCTTCGTATGATTAGTTACTTATTTATTACTCATTAATTAATCTCTAGACTATTACTAAGCCAAGAGACCAGTAGTCTCAGTGTACTTTACCAAAGTTGGAATCAGGAGTATACTTATGCGAGGGTTAGATATCAGCACCCTTGCACACCCGTTCAACAAACGATACCTAAGTAGTTATGAATTTTCCCTAAATAAAAGCTAATGGTCTTTAATTACCCCCTTTTAAAATAAACAAATAAATAAATAAATAAGGAAATTTTTTAATAAAAAAGTGAAAATCAAAGTGCGATTAAGAATGTCTAATAAAACCTTCAAACAAGAGGATTTTGTTAGACAAACCTCACTTAGAGCTAATATAGGTGATATCTAAAATATCTCTTTACCATTTTTGAAATGGGATGCACACACACAAAAATTAAGTAAAATAACTAAAATTTGAAACAAAAGTACCTTTAAAACATTCCTAGATTTTTCAAAATCTTTGTATAAATTTTATGAAAAATTTCAACATTTTTCTAATTTTTTTTAGATTTTTAAAGACTTTTTCTCATTTTTCTTTATTTTTTTATTTTTTAAAAAAATTTGAGCCAAAATAACTCAAATATTCTTTCTGACTTCCAAAATATTTTCCTATTTTTTCCTAATTTTTAGAATTTTATTTTTATTTTTTTGAATGAGAGGTATTGTTATTAAAATCTTGATCAAGACTTCTTAACTTGATTCACCTCGATTTTCTAAAGAAGAGAGAGAAAAAAAAAAACCTTGGAGTAGCCTCATGTGTTGCGTGAGTCACTCCCATGTGTCGCAATGTCCCTAAAAAGGGTCGGAATGACGAAAGATAATAAATATTGAAATTTGAATAGAGTCGCCACTAACCTATTATTTACCGTCGTATGATTAGTTACCTATTTACTACTCATTGATTAATCTCTAGACTGTTACTAAGCCAAGAGACCAGTAGTCTCAGTGTACTTTACCAAAGTTGGGATCGGGAGTATACTTATACGAGGGTAAGATATCAACACCCCCTGCACACCCGTTCAACAAACGATACCTAAGTAGTTATGAATTTTCCCTAAATAAAAGCTAATGGTCTTTAATTACCCCCTTTTAAAATAAACAAATAAATAAACAAACAAATAAATAAATAAATAAGGAAATTTTTTAATAAAAAAGTGAAAATCAAAGTGCGATTAGGAATGTCTAATAAAACCTCCAAACAAGGGTATTTTGTTAGACAAACCTCACTTAGAACTAATACAGGTGAGGTCTAAAATACCTATTTATCATTTTTGAAATCATTGGGACGCACACACACAAAAATCAAGTAAAATTCTAAAATTTGAAACAAAAATACCTTTAAAACATTTTCAGATTTTTCAAAATCTTTGTAGAAATTTTATGAAAATTTTCAACATTTTTTAAAAATGTTTTGATATTTTTAAAGACTTTTTCTCATTTTTTTATTTTTTATTTTAAATTTTGAGTCAAAATAACTCAAATATTCTTTCTGACTTCCAAAATATTTTCCTATTTTTTCCTGATTTTTCTTTGATTTTTTAATTATTTTTCTCTAATTTCTAAAAAAATTTAAAATAAAAATAATTTAAAATTAAATAAATATATACAAAAAAATGGTTTAAGAAAACAAACTGATTTAGTCAATCTAAACTGGGTCAATCAGTTTAGTTCGGTGGGCTTTGATTTTTTTTTTTTTAAATATGTGGGTCTAGTTTTCAAAAATGCGTGGACTTCGGTTTTAAAAACTGATGGACTTTGATTTTTCAAAAGTTGGTGGGCTTGGGCTTTAAAAAAAATGCCTAGACTTATTTTTAAAATGTGTAGGCTTGACTTTAAAAACTGGTAGGCTAAACTCTCACAAGCCCAATTGGGCTTTGGGTATGATCTTGGGTCAACAAATCAGATCTTGAGTCGACTGGTCTAATTCAAATAATGGATTGGATCTTGGTCAATGGGTCGGATCCAAATAATTGACCAAATTAGGGTCAATAGGTCGGATCGAAATCTTCTAATTTAAATAAATATTTTCATTTCAAACCATTAGATCTTCAATTTTAAAATTCATACAATTTAAAAGCAAAATTAAATTGGAAAAAGCAAAATAGAACCGACCTTAGTCTTCATACTCCTTTCTTCAAGCTTGATGTCAGTCCTTCAATTCTTTTATGATTCTGGCCTTCTGCAATCTCCAAGCCTCATGATCTGTAATCTTTCTAACTCTTGAATTGTAACCTTTATTCCATCACTTCTTTCTTCACAAACTCTCCTTCAAACTCACAATTTTCTCAAACTCTCAATTTTTGGCTCCCACTGTCAATTGTTTATATGACTTTGTCTTTTTTATCTCCTTTCACTCTCTTCAAAAGCGTCTATTTAAAGGCTTGGAGAGGTAATTTTAATTTAATTCGATTAACTAATCACTTTTGATTGCATCGAATTTTAAAGCAAATTACAATCAAAATTTCAATTCTAAATTAAATTCCCAATCACCTCTTATATTTTTATTTTTGCACATGTTTATTTTTTTAATTTTTCTTTGCAAGTTTGAATTTTGGAGCTTGAAGATGTTGGCCCACATTTTTTTTCATTTTTATTGTATTTTTTTGCTCTTTTTTATTACGTAAAACTTTAATCTCTCCCTGTAATTTTTTTAAAAAATTTTCTGCATTTCCTTTTTTTTTTGTATTTTTAATTTTATAAAAAAAAAAGAAAAAAAGAAACTCTGTTTTTGTTTTTGTTGTATAAGACCCTAAACAATTTGGGGGTGTCTACACCATGCTTAAATCAGGAACTGAAAAAGTAAGGAAAGAATGACAATAGTCTAAGAGTTGTTGTACATATATACGTAGGATGTCTTATTCTTTTTCCAAGATCTCCCTTTATAGCTAGTAGTCAAAGTCTTCTCCTACTTAGTTTTCAATATCATAGTTTAGGGGGGATTACACATCGATTATAGGCTTTTATTCCTGCTTTTATTCGAAGGTCGGGGGAAGGGATGCAAATTTTATTAACCCCGTTTAAATGCCCTTACTTTCGTGATCCTGATTTATTTCAAGCCTCATTAATGTTTGTTGATCTTACAAAGGAATTTCATTAGTGTCACTTAATCGTAACACTAGTTAGCTATTTCAAGATAAGATCATCCTCACTATTAAAAAAAACAGGGCAGCCCGATGCACAAAGTTCCCGCATATGTGGGATCTGAGGAAGGGGCGGACCACAATAGGTTTATAATACGCAGTTTTACCTTACATTTTTGTAAGAGGCTGTTTCCACACCTCAAACCTGTGACCTCTAGGTCACACGACAATAACATTATTGTTGCGCCTAAGCTCCCCTTCAAGATCATCCTCACTATTGAACTAAGCAAATCAAACCATTAGTCCCTAGTCAAGTAGACAAGATTTTATAATACTAAACAAGTCTTTTGCTTGCTATTGCTAAGTCGACCAGAGGCTTATAAATTGTGGATATGAATAAAACACACCTGAAAACAATATGAGCTAGTCTCATTTGTCAAATAATTTAAGCAAAACTCACCTATTAGTACTATCAATGGAGCTCATCAATCTATTATGGGCAGGCTCATTTATTAAAATTATAAAGAAAATTGATCATCTAACAAGTTATATAGTCATTGCCTATCTAGCAAACAATATGAGCATTGCTTGTTTGTTGAGTTATGGGTATTATCCATCTATCAAGATTATATCATGAGCATTGTCCATGTATCAAGTTGTATGACATAATCCATTTTTTCAGTTTTATGGGATAAACTTGCTTATTTGTATAGATTATATAGGCACGCGCATTGCCTATTTGTCATAATTATATGGACATATGGACAAAGTATATTTGTTAAGTTACATGGGCAGACACTGTCCATCTGTGAGGTGTTATAAGCATTGCTTCATTTGTCAAAATTATATAAGTATTGCGCATCTATCAAAATTATAGAGGCATTTCCCATTTGTCAAGTGTTGTGAGTATTGCTTATATGTTGAGATTATATTAGCATTGCTCATCTATTAAGATTATATGGGCATTACGTATTTGTTAAGTTATATAAACACTTTTCATTTGGATTTGACTATTTTAGCAAATGACTCTATTTGACTTGTTAAACTAGTTTTGTAGTCTTTATAGACTATTTTTTGAAACACATTTTTCTGCATTCTAGTATTACTAAAAAGAGAATATCTCATTATATTATAATCAAGTCACATGGAGTTGTCAATTGTTTTTTGTATCCTCTTAAATCTTACCATTCTGTCATTGCTAATTAATAATTAGATTGACGAATCAGCAGGTTGGGTGGAGCTTAAATTGACAAAGATGAATAATTTCCATTAAAATGATTGGAGCCAAAACTATGTTAGGTTGTCATGATCATATGCTAAAGTTACTATTTTACTCCTTCAATTCCTACATATGGTGCCAAACTGTGGTTGTCGCAACGTCCTGAAGAAGGGTCTAGAATGGAAAGGAGTAATAATATTGAAATTCGATGGAGTCACCACTAACTTATTATTTACTTAGGTACGGTTAGATCACCAAATTACTTCTCGTTGATTGGTCTCTAGACTAATCCTAGGCCAAGGAACCAGTAGTCTAAGTCTACATTAATCAGAATTAAGATCAGAGGTTAAGTTATGCGAGGGAAGATACTAGCACCCTCTACACACACGTTCTATGTATATTACATAACTAATTATCCATAAATTGAATCTAATGGTCTTTAATTAACTCTTTCAAATAAATAAACAAATAAATAAATAATTTAAAGAAAAAAATGAAAAATAAAGTGCGATTCAGGAATGTCTAAGCCTCTCTCAGAACTAATATAGGTGATGTAACGACCTACTTAACTTATCATATAATAATATATATTTAATATTAAAGTCAACCCAAACTCATAGGTAACAGGGACACATCTGACATTCACAGCGGAAACCTAAGTAGCAGTAAATATAAATCACATTTTCATAACCATAAAATACAAATACCAAAGTCAACTACATTCCCAAATATGTGTGTTTATATACAATCTCCAAAAATACAAAATACATATATACAATCTAGGAACCCACAACACAAATCTACTATTCCTAGATCAAAACTTATCCTCCTAGTGGGGTAGTATCGTACTATCTCAATGGCGGCCTTAATCCGCCAGTCTTTATGGGTTTCTGAAAATTATTTAAGTTTGGGGGTGAGACACTTCTCAATAAGGGGAAATAAACTAAATACAGCTGTGTGGTAATATGAATATTTGATGCTATAAAACATATACAGTACATTTCATATTCTGAAAAACATTCATGATAACATATCTGAATAATCATCAACTTTCATAATTTCTAATAATTCATACTAATCATGAAATATCTGATATATCTGATAATACTAAAATTTACCCAAGATGTATAGCTAACTGATGTCATGTATTACCTCCCCATAACGGGTTATGCAGCCCGAAGGTGGGACCTGACAATGGCTGGCAGACCACTGCCAAGTCAAAAATGTCTGTAAGTACGATGGGCCCGCCACATCCTGGTCCGGATTGTCAGGTGGACGTCTACAACTCTACACTGAAAGTCACATTGACTATCCATCTCTCACCCCCTCTACTAGCAGGGGCGGTATTATAATCTGATCTGTATAACTACGGTATCGTGCTCCTATAACTGAACTGAACTATCATCCGGGTTCTGATAATATATAATACATGATAATATACAATTTAACATAAATAGATTGATAGCATTTTCTGTAATAACATAATACATACAACCTTGTGCCAATTACTTTCATATCTGTGGCCTTGCGTTAAAATCATACATATACATACGACCTTGCACCGAAATCATTCATCATACACGACCTTGCGCCGACTATCAATCATAGCCTTGCACCGAACATTTCATAAATATCATTATGAATAAATAAATCATGATCATGTATTTTGAAACCATAGTGTACTGCATTCTTTCATAATCTCTGAAAACATACTTTACTCGTAAAACTGCCATAACATAATACTTTCATTGTCAAATAATATTCATGTCATACAAAGCTGAATAAAACTATACATTTTATTCTAAAATTATATTTTCTGGTATTTTATATTAATATATACATTTCAACATAATAGTAGTATTTTCCCAAATATGCATTTTTACCATTCTATATATATATATATATATATATATATATATAATATATGCTATCTGAAAATTAATTTGCTGATAGATAATAATAATTTGCATGGAAAATGACTGTTTGAGTTTATTCCCTTACCTGATTACTTGAAAAGAAACCCCCTAAAATAAGCTGGTACTGCCCCCGCAGGGTTCCCCGTTCAATACCCTAAAAATGACAACTCTTAGAACTAAAATTTAGTATTTCTCTATGAATAACATTTCCTATAATTATGGGAAGACCAAATTTTGAATAAAAGGCCTTACCTTAAACCAGGGATGAATTTCAAACCAACCCCACCGATGATCCACTTCGGCAGATATGCAGAGAACTTCCCCAGGAGTGTCGTGGTGGCTTCTAATCGTCGAATCGGCATAAATCCGGCCCAGAAACTTAGAGAGAAGGGAGAATAAATGAAGAGGAGAGAGAGGATAGGGTTTTTGGGTGTTAAACAGGTGAAAAATCACGTTTAGGGCTATTTATACACTGGCCTTCGTCGACAAGCCACGTTACCTCGTCGACGAGGTCAAGAGACAATTTGTCGACGAACTCTCCCCTTTGTCGACGAAATTTAGAGTTGCCCTTAACCTCTCTCAGTATCTTCTTGTCGAAGAAGCGCACCCTCATCGACAAGCCCAAAGTGCCACGTCGTCGACGAACGCGAGTCTGCTGCTGCCTCTTTACTATTTCCATTTTCCTTTCTCTCTTTATTATTTAAATACCATTATTCTTCGGGTCATTATAGGTGAGGTATGAAATACATTTTTTACCTTTTATTAAATCATTGGGATGAATACACACAAAAATAGAAAAGCCAATCTTAATCTTCAAACTCCTTCTATCTTCAAGCATGATGTCAACCTTCGATTCTTTTCTGATTATGACTTTCAGTAATCCTCAGGCTTCAAATCCTAACTCTCAAATTCCAACCTTATAATCTTTGTCTGAATTATTTTGAAATTCTTCCTTTTTTTCCTTCACAAATTTTACTCCAACCTCACAATTCTCCAGCTCTCGAAACTTCTCTGATTTTCACTCATAATTGCTTGTATGTTCTTCTCTCATTGTCTGTGTGTCCTTTTTACTCTTAGAACACTTCTACTTATAGGTTTGGCGGATCAATGTAACAACCTCAAATTTATATTTATTATTATCATTATTATTATTTTTTCACATATGAACTATTCTGATACCTCTTACTATGAAACTCGGGCCTCGGAAGGCACCGGGGTAATCCTATATACAATAATCATACCTACGCAGCGAAAACATAAGTCATATAACCGTAAATATCATACAATACCAAGAATCTGTATCTTTAAACCATAACTATATAATACATCTCTCTCCAGAAATATCTATCCCAAAAACACAAAATCCTGTACAAACTTACCCTATAACTAGGGTAACCAAGTAAACTCTCTATCTGCGAGCCTGATTTGCCCTCCTAACTAGTTCACCTGAAAAATGTTAAAGTCATGGGGTGAGTCAATGCTCAGTAAGTGGAAATATTCTATTACTAGTGTGTAGCGACTAAGTTACATATACTTTAAATAACTTCTAAGTTGTAATAAAGGATAAATCTGTAAAGTATATCTTACATTTTTTGCAGTTTAAAACATAACTGTATCATCTGAGTTTTCTATTTTACCTATTGCTAATATCATACTATATTTATCAAGTACGGTAAAATAGTACACATATACATAACTGTGTTTTATCTCTAGAACTCTGTATGTCATGATTTGACCCCTCATGACAGGGTTGTGCAGCCCGTAGGCGGGACTTAATTTGGTCGGCCCTCTAGATAAGTCACTATACTCTACACTACCTCAACCTGGCCAAACTTCATACTCTCTTAGGTGCGAGACTGGCTGCTACCTCGTCAAACTGGCCCCCTCAACCCAGCGAACTGGGGAGCTGCATCTTCTCCGAGCACAGTTGACAGTAACTACACACTATCTGAGATATGTGGTTGCACTCTATTTGTATTAGCAACGGTACTGTGCTCTGTATTCTGGATCTGTATCTATTTGTAATCTTTTCACAGGGATCTAATACTATATATTTATGTATATACTCTTTTACTGTTTTCATCATGTTTCCAAAATAACCATAACATTATAACTCTGTACTATAAATACTGTAAAATTTGTATAACTATAGCATCTTGATGCTATTCTGTATAATCTGTCTATATAATCTGTCTGTATCATCTGTCTGTATAATCTATCTGTATACTCTGAGTGTTATGGCATTTAGGAAAACATGGCATACTGTAAATACTATATAAACTGATATGTATAAAAACTGTAATGTACTTATTCTGAATAAATTATATGATACTAATATAAATAAACTTCTATATATATATATATATATATATATACTGATCTGGATAAACATCTATAATAAATTGTTCTTAAATATATTGTAATAATCTTTATTTGTAAATACTGTATAGTATGATATGTTGTAAAGAGCTATATAGGTTTTATATCAAATAAATATCTATTCATGCCACACAAGCTTTGAAAACTCTTATTCTATAAATGTTGGATAATAAACTGGTATATATAAAATCTCTACTAATATCGTAAAACTCCTAGCATAGCATATTTCCCTTACTTAGTTTCTGAAAAAACCCGTACTGAACTCTGGACCTACACCCGCAGGGTTCTTCATTGAACACCCTGAAAACAACATCCCCTAGAACAAAACATCAGTATTTTCCTGCATACAACATTTCCTATAACTACAAGGAAAGCATAATTTGTATAAAATACTTTACCCTAAGTTTGGGATGAATTCCAAACTAACTCCACCAACGATCAGCTCCAACAAACTTGCAAAGAACTTTGTTAGGAGCATCATGGTGACCTCAGATCTTCAATCCGGCGAGAGACGGACCCGGAATCGAAGAGAGAAGGAGTGGGAGGCGTTTTAAAGGGAGAGAGAGAGAGAGAGAGAGAGAGAGGAAGATTAACGCTAATTTTATGTTGAAAAATCCAGGTTTTCACTATTTATAGCCCTGGATTCGTTGACGGGACATGTAACGACCCAAAAAATAATGACATTTAAATATTAAAGAGAAAGGGAAATGGAAATAGAAATGGAAGGAGGCAGTAGGAGCGTTCGTCGATGACATTGCATTTTTTATGAATAACCCAAAAATTTTACACAGGGCCTCGTCGACGAACACAGGGAGTTCATCGACAAGCTCATAAGTAGGCCTCGTTGACAAAGCCACGCCCTGTCGACGAGAAGATGTCGAGAGGGGTTTTTGGGCAGTTTGAAATTCATCGACGAGGGAGGAAGTTCGTCGATGAAATTATTGAAAGACTCGTCAATGACGTGACATGTCTCATCGATGAATCTGACCCTATAAATAGTGAAAACTCATATTTTTATCAGATTTAAGCGCAAATTAACCCTCTCTCTCTCTCTCAAACGCTCCCCTCTCATTCTCTCTTCGATTCTGACCCTTATTCACGCCGGATTGACGATCTAAAGCCACCACGACGCTCCTGGTGAAGTTCTTTGCGAGTCAACTGGAGCTGATCGTTGGTGGAGTTGGCTTGGATTTTGTCTCAATCTCAGGATAAGACATTTTATTTAGTATTTGCCTTTCCCTCAGTTATAAGAAATACAATACATGAAGAAATACTGATGTTTTTTTTTTGGGGAATTATTTTTTAGGGTGTTGAGTGGAGAACTCTGCTGGTATAGGGTCAGAATTTAGCAGGGGCTTTTCAGAGTTAAGGTAAGGGAAATATGCTATGCTAGGGTTTTTTAAGAATATTAACAGAGTTTTCATAGATACATATATACCAGTTATTATGCAGTTTTTACAGAACGAATGTTTTAATGTTGTGTAGAGGCCCGAACCCTGAAAAGGGACCTAGGGGTGAAAATGTAACCTAACATGTCCCTGTATCATACAAATCATCACAGATACAGTACAAAGGATGAGGGTCCAACCTCGTGGGGTTCCCAAGCACCCTAAACACATCCAAACACAATCATATACGTAGCGGAAAACCCATACATACATATGCAGTACCATACCAGAGTCTATACAACAACAGACACAATGCTCTATCAAAACGTACAAACAGGTGCCCAACGCATCCCAAAATGGCAACCCACCAAAATTACAGTCCTAGCACTTACCTAGTGCTAAACGCGGTACATCGGCCACTACGCTCTTTACACTAGGACTCTAGTTCTAGTTACTCGAAGGACTTGTAAAAATGTACGTACAATAGGGGTGAGACACCTCTCAGTAAGGAAGAACATATGTTACATCAATGTGTGGCATTTGAGTGTTATCATGATACAACACACACGCAGTTAAATGCATTCCAGTACTAATTTACACAGTGCATACACGCACCCATACATATACACATGATCAGTAATCTTGGTGTCGTCACACCCTTCGACCCGAAGCCGGCCCGCGACATACGACGTTGGCCTGTAGCCAACCTGCAAACACAGCGCCACCGACACATGGCTAGTCCCCAACTCCCAGGGCATCGTACCGGCGCATAACTGGTGGATCCACACCCTTCGGCCTGATCTGCCGGAATAGGCTCATGCCCTAGGATATAGAACCGGACACTCTTGCCCACATAGCAGGCGGTAAAATACATGCCCTAGGATATAGAGTTGGACACTCTCAGTACCTGGAACGATTTCGGAACCGCGTTTCTACTAGCATTTCAACATATCACACACACATGTATGCTCATATAACCAAACAAACCACACCCATTTGGTAATCTAAATCATGGTTTTTCAAACAAATACAGTTTAAATAAGTCAAGGCATTACCATCTGAATATCACAGTATAAATCAACATATACGCACGGTTTTCAACAAAACCAGGGATGCAGCTCGTCGCCCCCTTTTCCCAAAACTGTAGTAATGAAAAACTCATGGTTTTCCCCTTTAGATCCCCCCAAATGAGTAGCCAAAACACACACAGGACCGTGGACCATAGTTCCACAAAGTCCAATTTCAAAAATAACCAATATAAACATAGTTCCCCTTACCTTTTCCCTGAAATAACAAATCCCGAACTCCAAGGCCCCTAAACAGCGAACCGAGTTCCAAAACCTACAAATCACAATATAGAATATACTCACAAAAAAGTTTCCTACAAAACTACTGGATCAGAAATGAAAATCGAGCCTTACCTCGATTTTTCGCCAAAAACCCAAAAATCTCCGAAACGGGATTCCAATCCATAGAACTTGTAGAGAATCCTTCCACGATCCTCGTGGTAACTTCCGATTCTTGATTCCAGCAACGATCAACAAAGAAATCTAGAGAGAGAGAGTAGGGAGAGGTTTAGAGAGAGAGAGAGAGAGAGAGAGATATTTGAAGTTACTTAGTGAGGAAGTAAAGGAAATTCCTATTTATAGCCCTTTGACCCTGCCTAACTCGTCGATGAAATGGTGCCTTCATTGACAAAGCTTCCACTATCTTCGTCGACGAATCAGTGGCTTCGTCGAAAAATCTGAGATCACTGATTTTTCCGAGACTCCTCAGCTTCTCCTCGTTGACGAGAAGAACAAAGGCTTTATCGACGAAATCTGGCTTCGTCGACGAAATGTGCCAAATTCCCAATTTGTCCCCTCTCTTATTTATTTAAATCCATTTATCACGGTTCGGGTTCTTACATGTTGTGTGGCCTGAGTAGATATTTACCGGATGTAAAATTTATACAGTACTTCAACATATCATGTTATATAGCATGTATATACAGTTATTCACAAATGATTAACAGACATATTTATATTGATTTTATTCAGTTCAGTATATCATAGTTTTTACAGAATGCTATGTTTTCCTAAATACCATAACACACAGTTTATAAAGACAGATTATACAGTTATAGCATCGAGATGCTACAGGTACTCAGATTTATAGTATTTACAGTACAGAATTATAGCGTTATGGTTATTTTGGAAACATAATGAAAACAACAAAGGTATATATATATATAGATGTACTTATATGGTATCAGATCCCTGTGGAGATACTACAGACAGATACAGTTTACAGAGCACGATACCGTTGCTATATACAGATAAAGTGCAACCACATATCTCAGATAATGTGTGGGTACCGTCTAACCGTGCTCGGAGAGGATGCAGCTCCCTAGTACGCTGGTTAGAGGGGGCCGATAAGAAAAGGTAGCAGCCAGTCCCACGCTTAGAAGTGGATGCAGTTTGGCCGGACTGAGGTAGTGTAGAGTATGATGACTTACCTAGAGGGCCGACCAGGTTAAGTCTCGCCTACGGGCCGCACACCCCTGTCATGAGGGGTCAAATCATGACATACAGAGTCCCAAGGAAAGAACACAGTTATATATATATATACACACACACACACACACACACACACACAGTTTTATAGTTTTTATCGTATGTAGTATGTTATAGCAGTATGAATGATAGAAAGCTCAGATGATACAAATTGTAACACCCTAAACCCGAAGGGCCTGGGATATTAACTTTTTACTATTGATTTACAGCGAAAGCAAATAAACTCAATTGTTATTAAACTAGAGCGTTAATTATCCATATTACAATCATTTATTTTAAAAGAAGAAAAATTACATAAGCATAAATATCTAACATCATACTAATATTTCTAATCAATCTTTATTTTTCTATCCCCACCCGCATGCTTGCTAAGCCTGATTTCCGACATGCCCTTCAGAGTTATCTGAAATAAAAATATGATTGCAGTTAGATGACGCTTAGTAAGTAAATAAGATTATTATTAGTGTGTGGCCAAAATGAGTTTTTTAAAAATTTTGTAAAATAATATTTAATATTATAACTTCAAAACTGCTTCTAGAATAAATATAAATTTAAAAATTTCTACATAAAACTTTTACCATCAACTATAACAGTAAAATTTTATAATCATACCCTATAACTGTTAAATTAAACTTTTAACTTTAAAACTGTATAAATATTTAATGATAAACATACATATACTTTTCCTTATACATTTTCTTTAGATCGTCATTTAAACACTAGAATGATCCTTTTCATGTAAATTTACGCTTTTCTTTCAAATCATCAGTAACTTTGTACACGTAATTAACTATGTATAAACATATATTGTAAAAATCACCCTTAGGCCTATTTGCCGTAAGTCATGTTTACTACCATGACTGAGTTGTGCGGTCCGAAGACTGGACTTAGCTGGCTGGCAAACCAAACTAAATCAACGTACGTAAACTTTAAGTGAGATTTTCCTTATTAAGTCCTGGTCCGGAACCAAGTGTGCACTCAGGAGAAATCCACTAACATAAATAACCACTCTGTAAACAGTGTGGGTGCACTCTGATCCGTTTAAACTTTAAGCTGCGGTACCGAACATTTCTAACTTTGAACTTCCTTTGCCATAAGGGGTTTTAAAATTATCTTATTATAATTTATGCAAATTAAAATAATCTCGTGAAAATCTCATCTTTACTTATATTTTCATAAAAAAAATGTAACGTAAAAATAAACTCATGCCACACAATTTTTGTGTTAAAATATATATACTTTTATTTTTGAATAGAAAGAAATGCTGAAAATTTATCCGAGGGGATTATAACATTTCTTAACCCAAAAATAGAAGCAAGTATATTAAAGATATAACTGATATAATTAAATATGCGTAAAAATAAACTCATGGAAATTTTGTGGAACTAATTAACATAATTGAAATTTACTTATTAAATAAACTCGGGTATGAATTTTAAATAAAAAAAAACTAACATAATTAAAATTTACTTACCTTCTTCTTTTATCTTGTGCTACGAACATAATAACTATCTCTAAGAAATGAGATCGGAAAGAGTGGGTGAGTGAGAACTTACTCAAAAATTCTCTCTCCACCACAAATTCTTTCACTCACTAATTCTTCTCTTCCTTAGAAAATTGTTATGAAAAATGAAGATTGAGAGCTTCCTATTTATAGGAAAATTTTGGGGAAGAAATAGAATTTATAAAAGTGTGGGGAGATAGATGAAATTATAATTTTTTTTAAAATTAAAGAATGGGCAAGGGATGGACAAGGTATGGGATGGGGATGGAGGCCATGTGGGAGTGCTTGCCACCATTCCCAATAAATAAAATTTTAATTAATTACTTACCTAATTAATTAATCAATTAGTTAATTAATTATTTTATTATTTTTCTTAATCATTATTATCATTATTATTATTATTGTTATTACTTTTAAACTATTTTTAGTATTCATTTATTTTAATATTTATTTTTGAACAAGAATTAAATTTGAATTTTGAAAACACATGTGAACCCGCATGGTCTTGTGGGCCCCACACAACTTCGAGACCCAAATGGATCCTACATAACTCGAATAATCCTCATACGATTTTATGCGTCCTACATAACTTCGAGACTCGTGTAAACCTCTACATGACTTCGAAACTCATGTGGGCCCCACACAGTCTTGTGGGCCCCGCATAGGATACCTAAATTATTATTATTTTATCATATATTTCTACAGATTATGTCAGTCAAAACATTATTTTATGTACTTATTTACGTATATAAACAGTGTCTATCCTATTTTATCTTATGAAATTTCATTTTGACCAGGCCAACCTCCAGGGAGCGACTGAGCCGCAATAATCTTTGAGCACTCGCTTAGACAAGGTCTTGCTTAGGCATCAAACATGGAATCAAGGATCCTAATAGAGAAACACTTTCGTTTTAATACTAACTATTATTATTATTCATTTTTTTTTCTTGGGTTATTATATCCTCCCCTTCTTATAAAAATTTCGTCCTCGAAATTTACAAAGATTTAAATGAGTACCTTATATAATGTTGTGCTTTTACCCAATCATGCTATCGTTGAAAAGATGTGGGTATTTCTGGCGTATTTCTGCTTCTAGTTCCCATGATGCTTCCTCAATGTCGTGGTTATGCCAGAGCACTTTTACCACTGAAATCTTCTTTGTGCGCAACTCCTGATCCTTCTTATCTAAAATCTAGATTGGTACTTCTTCATATGATAGAGTGTCACTAACTTCTAACAACTCATAACTTATCACATGAGAAGGGTTTGGAACGTACTTCTTTAATATTGAGACATGGAATACGTCATGAATTCTCGATAGTGCAGGAGGTAAGGCAATTCTGTAAGCCATTGGACCAATCTTCTCCAATACCTCGAATGGTCCAATATACCTGGGGCTTAGTTTGCCCTTCTTCTCAAACCTCATGATTCTTTTCATTGGAGCGACTTTTAAAAATATATTATCCCCCACTTCAAACTCCAACTCACGCCATCGGGTATTCGCTAGCTCTTTTGCCGACTTTGAGCGATTTTTATTTTGTCCCGGATGAGCTTAATTTTCTCAGAGGTCCGTTGTATAATGTCGGGACCTAAAATTCGTAGTTTGCCAACCTCATCCCAATATAATGGGGATCGACATTTTCTACCATATAACGCTTCATACGGTGTCATCTCTATGCTGGACTGAAAACTGTTGTTATAGGCGAACTCAACTAATGGTAGATACTGAATCCAACTTCCTATGAAATCTAGTACACAAGCTCTCAACATATCCTCCAATATTTGAATGGTTCTCTCCGACTGTCCATCAGTTTAAGGATGAAATGCTGTGCTGAAAGTAAGTCGTGATCCCAAGGCTCTTTGCAAACTCTTCCAGAATTGTGATGTGAATCGTGCTCTCGATCTGATACGATAGACACGGGCACGCCATGTAGTCTAATTATCTCTTGAACATATAACTCTGCAAGCTTGGTCATAGAGTAGTTAACTTTGATTGGAATAAAGTGAGCGGTCTTCGTTAGACGATCAATAACCACCCAGATGGCGTTCTATCCATGGAGTGCTGGAGGTAGCTCAGTTACAAAATCCATGGAGATGTGCTCCCATTTCCATTTAGGAATGTGGAGTGGTTGCAGTGGTCCTGCTGGTCTTTGGTGCTTAGCCTTTACTTGCTGATAGGTAAGACACTGTTCCACAAACTATACAATCTCCCTCTTCATGTTATTCCACTAAAAAGACTCTCTCAAGTCCCGTATACATCTTCGTGCTTCCAGGATGCACTGTATAAATAGATCGATGAGCTTCTTCCAAGATTGTTCTTTTGATATCTTTGTCATTGGGCACACACAATCTAGTTTGGAATCTCAAAACTCCATCATCAGAGATGTTAAAGTCTCCCTTCAGTCCACTCTGTACCTTACCCATAATCTTCACTAGCTCTGCATCTTCCATCTGTGCAGCCTTAATCTTTTCCGGTAAGGTATGTTGGATTACCAGATTAGCAATGAGAGCTTGATGATTTCCTTCCACTATTTCCACACCAAATCTTTCCAGGTCCATCATAATTTGATGTTGGGTCACCATTGCCTAGACTGACGCATTCACTGACTTTCGACTTAATGCATCTGCTACCACGTTAGCTTTTCCCGGGTGATAGTTGATGGCGCAATCATAATCTTTGATTAATTCTAATCATCTTCTTTGTCTCATGTTTAATTATTTTTGTGTGAAAAAGTATTTGAGACTTTTATGGTCTGTGAAAATCTCACACCTTTCACCATAGAGATAGTGTCTCCAGATCTTTAGTGCGAATACCACAACTGCTAGTTCCAAATCGTGTGTGGGATAATTCTTCTCATACTCCTTGAGTTGTCGAGAAGCATATGCAATGACCTTCCCCTGTTGCATTAATACACACTCGAGCCCTTTTTGAGATACATCACTGTAGATAAAAAAACCATCTTCTCCTTATGGAATTGTCAGCACCTGGGCAGTGATGAGTCGTTACTTTAATTCTTGAAAGTTTTGCTCACATTCATTAGTCCATTCATACTTCACATTCTTTCTTGTCAATCTCGTCAGAGGACCAGATATTTTAGAAAATCCTTCCACAAATCGACGATAATATCCTGCCAGACCTAAGAAACTCTTGATCTCATGAACATTCTTCGGTCTCGCCCAATCCACTACTGCCTCTATTTTACTTGGGTCCACAGAAATACCATCCTTAGATATCACGTGCCCTAAGAATGCAACTCTTCCTAGAGAGAACTCACATTTCGTAAGTTTGGCATAGAGTTTCTTTTCTTTTAGTATTTTGAGTACTAGCCTCAAATGGTTCTCATGTTCCTGGGGGCTTTTTGAATAAATCAAAATATCATCAATGAAGACCACCATAAATTGATCTAGATATTCATGAAAAACCCTATTCATAAGGTCCATAAAGGCAGCAGGAGCATTGGTCAGTCCAAATGGCATGACTAAGAATTCATAGTGACCATATCTCATTCGGAATGCAGTCTTTGGAACATCTTCTGATTTGATTTTCACTTGATGGTACCCTGATCGGAGGTCAATTTTAGAGAAGACTTGTATTCCTTGGAGTTGATCAAACAAGTCATCTATGCGAGGTATTGGGTACTTGTTCTTAATGGTCACTTTATTTATTTCCCGATAATCAATACACATTCTCATCGATCCATCTTTATTTTTAACGAATAGTACCGGTGCTCCCCATGGTGACACGCTGGGTCTGATGAATCCTTTGTCTAGCAACTCTTGTAATTGTTCCTTCAGTTCTTTCAATTCTACCGGTGCCATTCTATATGGAGCTTTAGATATCAGTGTCGTCCCTCGTAGTAGGTCTATAACAAACACGATTTCGCGCGTCAAGAGGTAGCCCAGGTAAATCCTCAGGGAATACATCCGAGAATTCCCTTACTATTGGGATATCCTCGAGTTTCAATTCTTCCTTTGGTGCCTCCACTACGCAGGCTAGGTACCTTTGACATCCATTCAAGAGTAATCTCCTTGCCTGGATAGTCGACAATATTTGTGGTGAAGGGCATACACGAGTTCCATTGAACTTGTATTCTTGCTCTCCATGAAGGTCTAAACACCACCTCCTTATTATAGCAATTATACTAGCATAACTAGAAGCTAGCCAGTCCATCCCAAGAATTACGTCAAACCCGTGCATACTAAATACTACCAAGTTAGCCGGTAGTATTCTTTCCTTAATACAAATTGGGTAGCTTTTAAGTATTTTTCTACATACTACCGAGGTTCCCATTGGTGTACCCACAGATAACTCAGTTTCTAATGGCTAAGTCTGTACCCCACATATTTTAACATAAGCTGTAGATATAAAGGAGTGTGTGGCTCCAGAATCAAATAATACTACTGCTTTCTTGGAGAATATGGGAATAATACCTGTCACCACATCACTAGTATTTTCGGCATCTTCTGGAGTGAGGGCATAGACACGTGCTTGAGCCATGTTCTGTTGATTGTTGCTTCGAGGTGCCTGGTTGCCTCCTCTTTGTTGATTTGGGTTGTAGTTGTTTTGTGGGCATTCTCGTTGCATATGACCAGGTTTACCGCACCGATAACAGACCCCTAATCCGGCTTGACACTCTCCCCCATGTAATTTGTTGCATTTTGGACAAGGGGTGCCTTGTGCATTGTTTGGGTTTCTCGCTGTTTGCCCTCACCCCACATTGTTGCTGCTGCTGCTGTTGTTATTGTTGTTGTTGTTGCTCATTTTCCAAGATCCTTGATTTCTTCCAGAGTGAAACCCTTGTGGCATGGGCCTTTTTCTCTGGTCAGATATTTCCGCACTCCTTTGTAGACTTTCTTCTGCCTTCATTGCTTTGTTCACCAATTAGGAGAAGTCTTCGAGCTTGAATACTGTTACCATCTCATAAATCCTTGAGGTCAAGCCTTCTTCAAATTTTTGAGCTTTCTTTGATTCGTCCGGAACCAAATATGATGCAAAACGGGATAATTCAATGAATTTTTCTGCATATTGCTGTACGTTCATATTCCCTTGTTTCAACTCCAAAAATTCCTTGGCCTTTGCATCTCTGGTGTTTTTGGGGAAAAATCGTTCAAAGAAGACTTCCTTAAAACGCTTCCATGTAAGGATTGTTGGATTTGGTCCTTCCTCTAGGAGTAACTTTTTTGAGTTCCACCAGCGTTTGGCCTCGCCAGTTATTTTATAGGTAGCATATAACACCTTTTGTTCATCCGTGCAATGAAGGACTCGTAGTATTTCTTCCATTGATTGCATCCAATCTTCTGCAGCAATTGGATCAGCTTTTCCCTCAAAAGTTGGAGGGTGCCTTTGATTGAACTGTTCCACTGTACAACCTTCATGGGTTGGTGGACCATTCCGTTCCTTGGAGTTCTGCAGAAGTTCTGCCATGACTTGTGCCATATCACGTAATACCGTAGTAGCATTGATTTCTTCTCCATTGCAAGTCCCCATATTATTCTCGTTTCTTTCAACACTCATGTTGTTCCTTGGGTTCGTTCGAAAGGAAAGGACTAGAGTTATTTTAAAATCATAACCTTATCTTTAAAGTTTAATCAAGGTTATAGGCAAAAGAAAAACACCCTAGTTCACCCGATCTTACCCACATCATGGTTTATGCCTATGCTCTGGTAAAATTATTTTTTAAAGTCTACAGAACCTATAACCTATTCTCTGATACCAAATGTAACACCCCAACCTCGAAGGGGCTGAGATATTAACTTTTTACTATTGATTTACAACGGAAGCAAATAAACTCAATTGTTATTAAACCAGAGTGCTAATTATCCATATTACAATCATTTATTTTAAAAAAAGAAAAATTACATAAGTATAAATATCTAACATCATACTAATATTTCTAAATCTTTATTTTTCTATCCCCACTCGCATGCTTGCTAAGCCTGATTTCCGACATGCCCTTCAAAGTTATCTGAAATAAAAATATAATTGCAGTGAGACGACGCTCAGTAAGTAAATAAGATTATTATTAGTGTGTGGCCAAAATGAGTTTTTAAAATAATATTTAATATTATAACTTCAAAACTGCTTCTAAAATAAATATAAATTTAAAAATTTCTACATAAAACTTTTACCATAAACTGTAATAGTAAAATTTTATAATCATACACTATAACTGTTAAATTAAACTTTTAACTTTAAAACTGTATAAATATTTAATGATAAACATACGTATACTTTTTCTTATACGTTTTCTTTAGATCGTCATTTAAGTACTAGAATGATCCTTTTCATGTAAACTTACACTTTTCTTTCAAATCATTAGTAACTTTGTATACGTAATTAACTATGTATAAACATATATTGTAAAAATGACCCTTAGGCCTATTTGCGGTAAGTCATGTTTACCCCTATGACTGGGTTGTGAGGTTCGGAGACTGGACTTAACTGGTTGGCAGACCAAACTAAATCAACGTACGTAAATTTTAAGTGAGATTTTCCTTATTAAGTCCTGGTCCAGAACCAGGTGTGCACTCAGGAGAAATCTACTAACATAAATAACCACTCTGTAAACAGTGTGGGTGCACTCTAATCCATATAAACTTTAAACCGCGGTACTGAGCATTTGTAACTTTGAACTTCCTTTGCCATAAGGGGTTTTAAAATCATCTTATTATAATTTATACAAATTAAAATAATCTCGTGAAAATCTCATCTTTACTTATATTTTCATAAAAAAAGTGTAACATAAAAATAAACTCATGCCACATAATTTTTGTGTTAAAAATATATATAATTTTATTTTTGAATAGAAAGAAATGCTGAAAATTTACCCGAGGGGATTATAACATTTCTTAACCCAAAAATAGATGCAAGTATATTAAAGATAGAACTGATATAATTAAATATGCGTAAAAATAAACTCATGTAAATTTTGTGGAACTAATTAACATAATTGAAATTTACTTATAAAATAAACTCGGGTATGAATTTTAAATAAAAAAAAAACTAACATAATCAAAATTTACTTACCTTCTTATTTTACTTTGTGCTACGAACACAATAACTATCTCTAAGAAATGAGATCGGAAAGAGTGGGTGAGTGAGAACTTACTCAAAAATTCTCTTTCCACCACAAATTCTTTCACTCACTAATTCTTCTCTTCCTTAGAAAATTGTTGTGAAAAATGAAGGTTGAGAGCTTCCTATTTATAGGAAAATTTTGGGGAAAAAATGGAATTTATAAAAGTGTAGGGAGATAGGTGAAATTATAATTTTTTTTTAAAATTAAAGAATGGGCAAGGGATGAACAAGGTATGGGATGGGGTTGGAGGCCATGTGAGAGTGCTTGCCACCATTTCCAATAAATAAAATTTTAATTAATTACTTACCTAATTAATTAATCAATTAGTTAATTGATTATTTTATTATTTTATTATTTTTCTTAATTATTATTATTATTGTTATTACTTTTAAACTATTTTTAGTATTCATTTATTTTATTATTTATTTTTGAACAAGAATTAAATTTGAATTTTGAAAACTCATGTGGACCCACATGGTCTTGTGGGCCTCACACAACTTCGAGACCCAAATGGATCCTACGTAACTCGAATAATCCTCATACGATTTTATGCATCCTACATAACTTTGAGACTCGTGTAAACCTCTACATGACTTCGGAACTCATGTGTGCCCCACACAGTTTTGTGGGCCCCGCATAGGATACCTAAATTATTATTATTTTATCATATATTTCTACAGATTATGTCAGTCAAAACATTATTTTATGTACTTATTTACGTATATAAACAGTGTCTACCCTATTTTATCCTATGAAATTCCATTTTGACTAGGCCGACCTCCAGGAAGCGATTGAGCCGCAATGGTCTCTGAGCACTTGCTTAGACAAGGTTTTTCTTAGGTATCAAACATGGAATCAAGGATCCTAACAGAGAAACACTTTCGTTTTAATACTAACTATTTTTATTATTCATTTTTTTTTCTTGGGTTATTACACAAATGTTTTAAGTTTTTATACATGTGTTTTATAGATTTGCCAGAACATACAGTTTTTAATATTATTATTATAATCTTATGACTCGGTCGCCACACACTAGTAATAGCATATTTCCACTTATTGAGTGTCGACTCACCCCATTACTTTAATATTTTTTAGGTGAGCCAGTTAGGCGAGCAGATCAGGCTTGCAGATAGAGATCATTTTGTCACCCTAGTTATAAGGTAAGTTTTGTGTAGGGTTTTGTATTTTTGGATAGTTGACACTGGAGAGAGAGATGTATTATGTAGTTACGGTTGAAAATACTGAATTCTGGTATTGTATATACATGTATATGTGGTTATGTGTAGGCCTGGCAAAACGGGTCATGACCCGTTGGGTTATCTAGACCCGTCCATTCAAAATGGGTTTGGGTTTAAAAAAGTCAATCCGTTTAATAATTGGGCGGGTCACGGGTTGACCCGTTTATAAACGGGTTTAACGGGTTTGGGCGGGTCACCCACTGGTGACCCGTTAATTTGGATCCTTTATATATTTTTTTTTCAGTTCAGGCTGTTCACCCTTCACCCTTTAGAACTCAGAAGACTCTCGGCATTCCACGACTCTCCACCCACACAGCCACATAAAAAAAACCCTAAGTGACTAAGTCCCTAACCCGCGCCGCCGATCGCGGCTCTCCTTTCATGCTCTCAGCCCTCACCCTCTCAATCCTCTCCTCTCCTCTGGACCTCTGGTGCGCTGCTACGCTCATCTCCTCTAGATCTCTGGTGCGCCGCTACGCTGCGGCCCACGACTCTCCTCTTAGCTCTCACTCTCTCAATCCTCTCCTGTTCAGCTCTCCTTTGGTGCGCTGCTACCGGCTGCAGTTTCGGTGCTGCGAACTCACGGTCCCGGATCAAGCCACACCTCCAACCTCCACAGTCCACACCTCTAGGCTCCAGCCTTCACAGCCCTGCATTAATAAATATAATGCAGTATTTTTTTTTAAAGTCATTTTATATGGAATTTTTTGAAAAATTTTAAATTAAATAAATTATATATTTTAAACGGGTGACCCGTTACCCGACCATTTATTAGACGGACAGGTTAGGGTTGGCATGTGTGTGACCCGTTTAACATCAACTCGTTTATGACCCGCCCGGACTCGGCCAGCCCGCCCGTTTTGCCACCCCTAGTTATGTGATTTATGTTTTCCGTTGCATAGGGGTGCCCATTAGATTCAAATATTAGAGTAATTTGTTAAAAAAAAAATGGAGAAATTTTGAGAATGTTACAAGACACATCATCTCGTCGACGAGTCCTTAAGGAATTTCATCGACAAACTTCCTCCCTCGTCGACGAATTCCAAATTGCCCAAAAACCTCTCTTTGTATTTTCTTACCGACAAAACCTATCCTCGTTGACGAGCTCCTCTTATATTCTTGTTGACGAATCCCTTATGTTCGTCGACGAGAACCCTTCTAATTTTTTTTTTCGGGTTATTACAATCAATTTGTATTGAATTTGATTGATAAATCAACAATAAAGTGATCAATCAAACTTAAAACATATTGATTCATTAGTTAATCAGAATTTAACCTAACAATTAGCTTTCAATTCTTATTTCTGTTACTGTCTGTGCGTGTGTGCAGGTACCGGCATAGGGAACTGAAGAACCTGGACACCTCATTTTTACTTTTTTTTTTCCTTTTCTATATATTTTTTGTATTTTCTTCAATGTAAAAAAAAGTTATAATTTCAATGTATTTTACTTTTCTTTGTATTTTTTTTTTATGAAATGAATAAATAAAAAGTTATTCAATTTTGTTATATATGTCATTGGACAAAATGGAGTGTCTATAGTGATTATTAAAATTTTTATTGCAATCTCAAAACCCTGAAAAAGATAGGAAGAAGGAATTGGAGGACTTGAGGTATAATTGCGCCATTATTTTTTTTTTTTTTGGGGGGGGTAGTTGTACCCTTATTTTGTCAAACCTTAATTTCATGGCAATGTTTAGTTTAATATGAAATTTGAAATACATTTGAAGAAAAATGACTATTTACCCTTAATTAGGGGTGGATCTAGGGGGCACCCTCCCCTTCCCTCCACGCCCTTGCGGCCCACCTCTGCCTTGGCCTAAGCTACCTCCAAAGCTTGGCCGCTTCCATCCACTTGGGCGCCTTCTTAGCCCATTAATTTCTTGCCCAATTTTAGTTGAAGATTAAACATGTAATTAATTTGATATTTTTTCCCTTTAATTTTTAAATTTCAAATTCAAATGTGTAAATTTCTAAATTCAAATTGTAAAAAAGCTAAAACTTGAACAATTAGTCAAAATATTATCAAAGAATTAAAAATATAAAAAAAATAATAATTGAAAGACATTTGTGTGACAATTATTGTGGTTAAATGTTGTTTTTATGAGATCGGAAAAAATTAAGTTGCTAACCTATAGTGTAGTTTTTTGCGCATCTTTTGAAACATTTTTGTGAAGGAAAAATTTTCGTTTTTATGCATGGATTGGATTTTACTACTGCCAAACTTTAATTTTTTTTTTTTTTTTAAAATTTTGAACACTCCATTCTTTATCTTTCTATAATTATTTTTTGGGTAAGGATCCATAAATGACCTATTTATGAAAATTTAAAAAGTAATTGCACTATAAATAGTTGATATGGGTGGGCTAAAAGTTTTCTTAATAATAAGAAATCTTAATTTGATTCCGCATAAAGGTGATTTCTTAATTTATTGAGAGTTAACTGTGAGACTGATAATTTCTCCCAAGATTTAATTTCAGCTTAAAGGACTTGTCTAATTTGGAATTCTAACTTAGAAATTATGAAAGCAATTTTGTTCCATTTTATTTTTTTCGCATTAGCAAACAAGTCGTTAAGGATTTTGAATCGGGATATTAACGGGCCACCAACCTCGGTTGTCTGATTCAGGTCCAGTGGGCCTTCAAGTGGCCCAATATATTCTTTAAGCAGCGCCGTTATTTGAGTTCTCCTGGGCTTGGGCTGCGACAATTGCGAAACTGGATGGGCTGTGTCTTCCTCAATCATATTTCCGTGCCCTCGGCTCTGGTCTCGCACACTCGCACTCATGGGGAGGTCCCCGCAATGGCATTCTCTGTGTCTGCGTCGAGCTTGAAGACGAAGAAGAAATAATTCTATGGAACCCAGCGTTTAGGGTTTACAAGGTGCTCTACGCCAATTCCTCGTTCCTTGTCTTCCCAATGGAGACACCTTTTTCATCAAGGGCCTTAATTGGCTTCGATCACAAAAGTAACGACTATTATGATGATGCCGACCTACAACTTGAGTTGTACGCCAAGAAATTGGACAGGAGGGAAACAATTTCGATTTGCAGGACATTTTTGTTGATACTGGATCCAGTGGTTGGTCTTAGTTTACTGGAAAGAGGGGAAGAATGATATGATTCTCTCCTCCTTATTCCATATGATGCCGCTGCCGCATCCAAAATCAGGCCGGGTCTTGTATCGTTCAATGAAATGATTGGTCTGGTCGATGGCCCTCCTAATGAACACGAGAACACCATATGCTTCAGATCATGGGTGATGGTGGAGTATGGGGTTAAAGAATCTTGGACCAAGATTCTCACAGTCGGGCCTGTCTTTGGGTTCTGCCGTATCTCTGGATTCTGGAAGAACGGTTAGTTTCTTTTGACGAGAATGGATAGTCCAGAGGCGAGTGGTGAAGCTCGTCTTATATGGCACCGGGCAGCGCAAGGTCTTAACTCTCCACCCTAGAGGTTACATGATCGTTACCATTTACCTGGGAAGCCTGGTTTCAGAATGCTGAAATGAACTGTAAGGATCAATTACTACTTAAAGAATGTACTTCCTTTGGTTTCTCGTTTCAGTTGATCACTGAATATTTATGGAATTTGGCTTATATAAGTTTAAAGGTGTTTCGTATGCCCCAACTAATATCTTTTCCTTTAGAGGTTTTCAATGCGAGCATTTTTACCTTTCTGTGAAAAGTGTGGGCTGCTTCTTCATCACCAATCTTTGTTTATGGAAGAACTAAGAAGTTGCAAGCTTGTGCGTAGGCATTGACAATTGAATTGTTTGTATGTTAATCTCAGAAGTTAGAAACCATCATTGCACACTGCATCTTTTCTGTGAATCTGTTTAGTGTCTCCACGGGTGTGTGTGGACATGAAACAAGCTAGTGAATGGATGAATTTGGCTGTTTTTCTTATGCTGCTAATAAAGACATCTAACATGGCTGATGCAGAACAAATGAATTGCAATAAGAGAATATTCAAATTGGTCTGTTTTTAGGACCCTAAAAGCTTCCACCCTATATTGTAACATATGTGGAGCTTGTACTTTATTATAAATTTCTCTTGCATTTTAAGACTTGTTTTGATCGAGCATTCTAGAAATTCCAACCACATGCGTAGCTTGTTAGCTTATTTTATCCTCGCCTCTTCTCGAATTCCAGCTAGCAACTTAAAGATATTTAGGTCGTGTTTGGCAATTGGGAATTAACTCTAGGAATTGGAATCAGAGGACTTGATTCCCATCCCTAATGTTTGTTTTATGATAATTTCATTTTGATTCCTATTCTAGGTAGGAATGGGATCCCCACTTTTGTCTCCTCACTCTTGCTTCGAAATGAAATCTTAATTTCTGGAAACACAGTAAAAATATAATATAAATATTACGATATTATTATTAATATTTAAAATACTATTATATATATTTTAATATAAATATTAAATCATCATTATTAATATTTTTTATTATATATAATAATATTATAACATATAAAAATTAATAGAACAATATTAAATGTTGAATATTATGATATAATTGTGATATGATTGTTGGTTTATTATATTATTATTTTTAATTTTAAAAATTAAATAAAGTAAAATATTTATTATCGTCATCTATTATAAATTTATAATAATAAAATTTAATAATGATATAGTATAGAAAAAATATGATACTACTGTATATTAATTATTAAATATACGCAGGCACATATATTATGATGTAATATTATATATAATATAATAAAATATATACTACATAAATATAAAAAATAATATTAATATAATACTATATATTATATTACATAGTTAATATAACAAATATATAATATTACATAAATTGCCAAAATAATACAAATTTATGACATCATTAAAATTAAATATATAATAATATTTTTAATATAAAATATTTTGATCATTATTATTGATATTTATATTATATATAATAATATTGTAATGCATAAAAAGTAATAGATAGTATTAAATTATAGAATACTATGATATAATTGTGGTATGATTATTTATTCATTAAAATTAAATATATAATGATATTTTTAATATAAAATATTTTAATCATTTTTATTGATATTTATATTATATATAATAATATTATAACGTATAAAAAGTAATAGATAGTATTAAATTATAGAATACTACGATAGAATTGTGGTATGATTATTTATTATATAATTATAACCTTAAAATAAAATTAATTATTAATTCTCAATATCATTAATAAAATATATAATAGTAAACTTTAATTATGATATAATATACAAAAAAAGAATAAAAGACCATTGTGTAATAAAATATAATGTTATGATGATTGTTTTATTATATTCTTATTTTATATCAAATAATGAATTTATAATATATGATATTTTTAATTACATTTAATAAATTACATATTAAAATGTAAGGTAAAACACATTCACCTCCCCTGAGGTTTGACAAAAAGACAGGGACCTCCCCTGAGGTTTCAAAAGTGCCACAGATCTCCCCTGAGGTTTGGAAAAAAGGCACAAATCTTTCTCAAAACACTTAATTTTTTCCAAAATGCAAGGGGAGGTTTGTGGTATTTTTAGAACCTCAGGGAAGGTCTTTGAATTTTTTGAAACCTTAGGGGAGATTAGTGTCTTTTTGCCAAACCTTAGGAGAGGTTAGTGTCTTTTCCCCTAAAATATAATGCTTATAAAATATAATATTAATAATATAGTTTAAAAATAATAAAAAAATATAATATGCAAATTATAATAAAGTACATGATTATAAAAATGATTTTATTGTAAAAAATATATATTATATAGCTTATTATATAATAATTATATATTTATAATGTTATTATTCCATATTAAATTAATTGAAAATTTTTTTTATAGTATAATGATATAATTGACAAACTAGACTAATTTTCGATTTTTATGTCTAGATATAGCAAACACTATAATATAATTTCGATTCTGATTCTATATTGAACTGAGAGAGGAATCTAATATTCCATTTCCAATTCCAGTGAATTCTGATTTTGATTCCAATTCCAACTCTAAGCCAAATGCTGCCTTGGATTAGTCGGGTAATACCGAGTCATGTCTTCTTGAAATTTCCTAACCTTCTTGGCATAATGCAACAATTGAACATGACAATGCATGAAGGGAAGTAGCAAGGTAGGGGTTTCAGAAAGCAAATCCCCCACAGCTCCCATGGAAAAATCCTAGAATTCAAAACCTTCCATGACCAATCCCCTTGCCAAATTCAACCCGGCAAGTAATCTTGAAATAGATGCCAACTCTTACTCCCTTAGTCCCTTGATAAATTCAGACTGTACGACACGAGGGCAGTAAATACTTTCTTTTCTTTTCATTTCGAATTTTCTACCTCCTTGCTTTTCTTTCCCAGCAACCAAATAGAAGTTTGTGGTTTTGAAGATTAAAAAAATTAGTTTTTTTTTTGGTAACCAAAGATTTTATCTTATTTGGAGTGATCGGAGCAAGTGATTCTTCCGGGTTTTGAAAATCGATTGCTCAGAGCTGTCTGGTCTTAATGTGTAATAAAATATATTATGCAAAGTATACTCAAGTACATGATTATCAAAATGATTTTATTGTAAAAAAATATTTATTATATTGCTTATTAAATAATATTATATAATAATTATATATTTATGATATTATTGTTCCATATTAAATTATTTGAAGAAATTTTTTGTACTATAATGACATAATGACATAATTGACAAACTATACTAATTTTCAATTCCTGTATCCATATATACCAAACACTATAATATAATTTTAATTCTAATTTTGTATCAAACTAAACATGAGAGAGGAATATGATATTTCATTTTGATTCTAGTGAATTCTAATTCCAATTCCAACTGTGAACCATGCTACCTTACTGTTTCCTTCACCATGTCAGATGAGCGTGAACCCAAATCAATTGTAATTAACCCATCCAAAGCAAAATTTTAGCTTCCCCATGTTTGTTGCCTTTTATTCCCTAGTAACACCTTGTGTAAAAGTCTCAAGAAGTGATCATATTGAATTATGTAAAGCGTGTACATTTGTGGTCTTAATTCAGCTGGGAGAATCCCCCAGACAACAATAAGCAAATCTTTTGAAGAAATGGAAGTACTCCAAGCTATTAAAAATTGCGATGGGTATAAAGCCCCTAGGCTTGATGGTTTCTTCTTGGCTTTCTTTCGAGCTAACTAGAGCATCCTCAAACATGACTTGTTAAACATATTCGAGGAGTTCCACAGATCAGAAAAATTCGTCAGTTGCATAAATAACACCTTTGTAACTCTTGTTCCAAAGAAAGCTAGGGCTGCTAGCATCAAAGATTTCTTCTCCATTAGCTTGGTGGGAAGCATTTATAAAAAGCATTGCCAAAGTATTCGGTGAAAGGTTCAAAAAAGCAATACAGGAAGTCATTGGTCAGTATCAACATGATTTTGTGGCTGGAACACAGATTATGGATGCTGCCCTTATTGCTAGTGAAGTGGTGGATGCCTATTTGAAGGAGGGAAAAAGGGGAATAGTGTGCAAACTATGCATGGAGAAAGCATTCAATCATTTTAACTGGAATTTCCTTCTTTATCTCCTCAGGAAAATGAGCTTGGTGAGCTTTGGTGTAGTTGGGTTGCTCAATGTATCAAAACCCCAAGCTTATTAGTGCTCACTAATGGTTGCCCTTTTGATTTCTTTCGCTCCTCAAGAGGCTTGAGACAAGAGATCCCTTATCCCCTTTTCTGTCCATTTTGGTCATGGAGGTGCTTAGCCTCATGCTAATGATAGCTACTAGAGGAGGGATCTTTAGAGGTCCCAAGGTGGGCCGAAATGGAAGGATTACAGAAATTTTTCATCTTCTTTTCACGGATGATACTATTATTTTTTGTGAAGATGATCCTTTCCATATATCCTCAACCTCCAATGCATTTTGTTAGGGTTTGAGGCCATCTCAGGCCTAAAAGTGCGACTTGGCAAAAGTGAGCTTGTTCCAATTGGGGAGAACACGGGGGGGACTTTTTTGTTAGGGTTTGAGGCCATCTCAGGCCTAAAGGTGAAAGGCTTGAACCTCATCCCTCTTGCCATCTTTTGGTAGGCTTGGAAAAAGAAATAAGAGAGCCTTCAAAGATTCAACTACTCCGCTTCAGACCTGCAAAGCCCAATGGATTACTGCTATCTCCACTGGCTTAGTGGGAACATTGTTAAGGAACATTTTGTAATCCTTAATGTTTGCGACACTCTACAGGATGGTTGATGTTTTGTACCATGGGTTGGCATCCTTTTGATTCCTTAAAATATTAATATATTTTCTTTTTGCTGAAAAAAAAAAGGTAAATCTTTCAAACTTAACTATAGCATACCTCAAATTGTTGTTAAAATTGCGATTCAGGTTGTGGGATGATTACCAAAACGATCCCAATCCTTTGTAGAATTGCATGGTGGTAGGACTGGTAGGATTTTAGTAGGATGATGGTAAAATCGTAAGATCCTACACTACATGACTTTTTTTTTTAAAAAAAATTTTACCAAATGATATTGGTACTGTACGCCTGATGTTTGTCGTGTATAACTTGTACAAGGAATGAACGACTTAGGAAGTTATCTGCTTTATCTAACATTAACGAAATTATAGACTAAAAGAGAATTGTTTTTAGATGCTCATCAAGTGGTTCAAACCTCAAACATCAGTATCTAGGTTGAGGATGTTTAACGCACTAATGCATTTGATGATAAAAATGATGATGGTCATAATACTTTTAATGATGGTCTTGTTGAAATCACCCGTGATGATCCTGGCAGTATTAATGAACCAAAATAATGGCTGGAATGTTGACATAAATGTTAATGAGCTGGCTTGATGATTTGGCTTTTGTTGTTTGTTTGTTTGTTTATATATGTGTGTGTGTGTATTCTTGATGATCATGTTGTATAGTTGTTTATTGACTAATTTCTGTTTAAACCTGTTTTTTATTTTTTTTTTCCTACAAGTATTTATTCCTTTTTCATTATTAGCTGGTTTCATTCAAGGGCGCAACAAGTTGAACTCATGATCTCATTATTACCTAAGGGCCTTACAATTTAAGCTATTTGTTGTTTTCCTAAACTTGAGTACTTATTTAATAATTTTTTAGATTTATAATATTTCAATTTATGAAAAATAGTATATATGTTCATTTTTCAATATTTGCTTATATTGTTAGTAGAATCTTACTATCCTTGATATGATCCTGCTAACCCTTCAGCTGTCCCATTTAAGTTTCTCTTCCCGATTTTAACAACCTTGAATTACCACACGAGCACTCATGACAAACTTCAATGATCCCCACCTCTGTGAAGACTTTCAGCAATTCACTAAGCTACGTTCACCGGATTGCCTAAACAAGTTGATATCAAAGAGTGGCAACAAAAGGGAAAAGAAGATAATGAGAGCATACAGTTTGCTTAACTTATTCTGCATTTGAATGGAGCATATAATGCATTTATAAAATAGCACTAGCTGGAATGAAAAACGATCTATCCTAGTTGAAGAGAAATTAATCTTAGCCACAAGTTGCATGTACACAGTCACTCACCATCGCCATGACCACCATTACTAGTATATGATTTGGATTCGCAAGGAACGAACGTGAATTCTTGGAATTCTTGGATTCATACATATCCACCAATTGGTAACCAAATCTGCAGTTTATCACTCTCACCTCTCAATTGTTCCGTCAGTGTCTATCTCATGCAGAATTTTGTTCGTCATTGAGGTTTCTTTACTGTTACTATTATTTGCCTTCTTGATCACTTTATTTTGCTATTGGTTGTTAAAAACAATGTTTTGTTTATTTTTAAATTTTTTCGTATGTTTAGTTTAGAAGAGGAATACAAGAAGTTATGAATAGGGCAAAGAAGATACATTGCCCCTCATTCTACCATGGCACTCAACTTGTGCTAGGTTCCCTTAGAAATATCACAAAGTGTTCATTTGGAAGAAGAATGGATATATTTGCTCAAGTGATTCCATCATATAAATTGGATGATCAAGTGAAGATCATCATTGTTAGTACTATTGTTCATAATTTTATTAAAAAAAGCATTGTATTTGTTGGACTACCACTTTACATAAGAGCTTAAGCTATTAGGTCGTAGGCTAACAATTATATTAAGCCTTAACTATCCCCCAAATGTGCAGTCCAACAGCACTGGAGAGATAAAAACCCGATGATAACACTCATGATAGGGAATGCAATAATTTTTAAACAGCACACAATAAACATGGGCAATAAGACTAGAACCCAAGACCTTCTGGTAACCAACTCTGATACCATGTTGGACTACCACTTTACTAAAAGCTTAAGCTATTGTGAGCAAACAATGTATATAAAGCCTTAGCACTCCCTTGCACATGCAGCTCAACAGCTCGGGAAGAGATAAACACACGAAGAAAACACCCATGATAGGCAATACAATAATTTTTAAACACCACCCAATAAATGTAGGCAACAAGACTAGAACCTAGGACCTCTTTGTAACCAGCTCTGGTACCATGTTAGACTACCACTTTACCTAAAAGCTTAAGCTATTAGATTGTGGGCCAACAGTATGTCAAGCCTTAACAATATTCATGATGAATGGTTAGATAAAACAATGCAAATTATGTGCCATTTGTCATTGGTGATAATAATCATTATGTGGTTCAACTCTCAAGTGTATGAATCTATGCGGTTAGTAGCTGTATGGCTAAACTTAATTGATGTGGCACCATGTATTGAATGTTCCTTTGTACTATTCCATATTTAATTAATAAATTGACATGATTTTTTTTCTCATTAATTTTATGCCTTTAGAGGACATGAATAAGTCTATGAGTACAAGTCATTGAGGAGGTTAAGGATGTAAGACTTGATACTTCTAGATACTTGGTTTATAAATGCTCCTATTGATGTAGAACATGAACAAATTAGGAGAAATAAGAGAGGAGTGAAATTTAGAGAATAGATAAGAGAAAATAAAAAAAGGGGGAAAGAGAATAAACAAGGATTGGAGAACTAAAGTGTGTGTGTGTGTGTGTGTGTGTGTGTGAGAGAGAGAGAGAGAGAGAGAGGTGCAACTGTGTTGTGGTGGGTTGAAAGCCATGAGGTAGAAGAAGTGATTGAGGTGAAATAGGGGTGAGATGTCAAAGGGTTTTGAGGTTGAAAGAGGGTACAGAGGTAAGAGGAAAAGAGGGAGATGATTGGTGTTCAAGAGCAGATTCTGTCTAATTCTCAGTTCATCCAAACTAAATGACAGCATAAGCCTATTTGTGTTGGCATCATCATAAAAAATTAACAGCATGAGCCTATTTATGTAGACATACTGATGCAAGAGCAAGTTGCAATTGTGTTGTTGTGGACTTGAAATCCAAGAGGCAGAAGAAGTGGTTAGGGTGAATATGGAGATGTGAAAGGGTTTCAAGGCTGAAGGAGGGAGTGTTCAGTGGCTACCGGCTGGAGACAGGTTGTATTAATCTCTGGAGTGTGAAGATTAGGGTTCAATTGATGTAATTGGAGGGTTTAGTTGGTAGGATTAGTTTTGGAACTATTTGCAGGTTTTAGGGTTTGAAAGGTATTAGAAATTGCAGTGGAGGGAAGCACACAATACACCCCTGTTCCAATCTCAAATGCTCATTCACTCATTGTTGTAAGACCAAGAACTGCTTTCCCTGGGGACTGGAGCCTGAGTTTTGATGAAGACTTCTAGAGACCAACTAAACTGTGATTTGAGACCCAGAGAAGCCACACAAGGCACCCCTGTCCCTAACTTAACTGCTCATTCACTCACTCTTGTAGGACCAAGAACTTCCTTTCCTGGGGACCAAGCAAACTTGGAGCCCAAGTTTTGAAGAAGACTTCTAGAAACCAACTAAACTACGACTATAGAGACCCCATGTAAGATTCACGAGTCACAACTATAACCCATTGCCAGAGACATGGTAATTACCAAAATACTCCCAGACACAAACTCAATTACCTGACAGCTTTGGACTAATATTTTAATTACTACCAAGGACCCCATTATTTTAGCCCTAATGGAATGATTTGCATTAAAAAAAAAAAAAAACTACAATTTTGGCCATTGGTTTCCAGAGTGGGTAATTTTATCTAGCCAAGTTACAGATGTGAGATCTTGTATGACCTACACTAAAATAGGAAATAACATCTTAATAACTTCTAAATAAGCTGAAATAGCCAACAAATCCATAACATTATTTTTAGGAAATAAAAATAAAGTAAAAAATCTCCTAAGTTGAGCCTCCATATCTTCTCCAAGTTGAAAAAAACTTGACTCCTATTAAAAAGGAAACCAGCGTCCACCGTAGAAGCCAAGGCTAATTCAAGTCAATGTGCATACAAACTTGTTGACAACGATGAGGCTTGAAGATGCGTTGGTAATGAAACAGATCTCTCACAAGAAGTATTGGGTGAATACTCATATTAGATGGCACAAGTACTTCAAACAATGTATCCATACTTACGGATGGAATCAAGAGGAACAGTACAATAATTAGAGTTTTTAGATTTAGAACATAGTTACATTCATTAGACCTATGCTGCCAAGAAGGAACACGAACAAAATGGTCATAGTTATCATCATTCAGTGCAGTAAAATGCGGAACATCGGCTTAGAAATCCCAAAGAAGCAAGGGAAAAGCCGGCAGTCCAACCAAAAGGGTGGGAACCATGTGCTAGAGAATCAGGACAGTCGAGCAGTTTGTAAGCTGGGTCTCCATCAAGCCCACACCACGAGACACTAAAAGGAATGGGCTCCTCTTGTTTGATGTTGAAGGAAATGACCTAACCTTTGGCTTTCTATCCCTATATATATTATTCATGCAGACAAGTTTTCTATTGCCTTTTTAAATAGAATAAATAAATCATTCTCCCTTCTTTGTAAAAGGTGTTAAAAAATCTATTCATATATTTTGGTTTTTTAATTGATATTCCAGAAATAGAGTGCTCAAGGATTACAATCTGATGTTTAGTTACTATACTTAACGTGATATCCTCAGTCACACAACAAAGAAGAGAAGCTGGTTTAGTTTGGTAAGGAGGTTTTCATTTCTGAAACAAAATAAAAAACAGAGGTGAATCATAAAGTTTTTTCTTTCCTTCAGGGTGGTTATTAATTTGGTGGGGATGGATTTTGTGATAGTCCAATAAACTTCCTGCACTTGCAGCACCAAGAGGACTATGCATGAAGCAACAGAACAGCAGTGATACTTTGAGTGTATCTGCAGCAACAGCAATGGCAGCCGAGGCTAAAGTAGCACCTGTCAATGCTGCAGCTAAGATTCTCAAGCTTATGTGAGTTTACATGCAATGTCTGGTTTAAACTCAACGCTTTGGTGCCATTGAAATTCAATTTTCTGATTGAGTACATCTTGTAAGTTTCCTGAATCTTTCCAGCAATATTTGATGATCAATAATTATGCGTTTAATCAAAATCAAGTTATTGATTATTGCTGTGGTGATCATTTAGCAGGTGGATGATGGCTGGAATAGTTCTGTTGCGTTAACTGTATTTTCTATAAATGATGATTTATTCTAGCATCCATGCTTTTAATATAGAGAGAACATAATGCGTGTCGTTTTGGAGCAGTTAAGAGATTGAGTGGAGTTACTTTTTCTCAACACTTCCTGACAAAGAATCCAGATGAAAATGCCTAAGCTTCTTACCCATCTTTCTGTAAACAGCCTTGCATTGCTTGGGCAGGCTTCTCACAAAGACAAAATTACTGCTACTATTGGCCCTGAGATTATTGATTATAATACAATAGACTTTTGGAATATTTCTATGATTTCTATAATTGATGAGTGCTGTTCTTGTGGTATGTGTGAAATTTGTGCTAAAACTGAGGGACCTGGATGTGAGGTCTTTGATATTATCTTCAGGAGCTTCTTCATCATTTTTATATTTCTCAGTGTGCAAGAAGGGCTTGTAAACTTTGTTGATGATACTGATGAAAAACCTTGATCAAAATGACCAAGCTTTTTACCCTATTTGTTGCAAATTGCCTTGCATTGCTTGGGTCGGATTCCCCTTGAAGGCAAAATCACTAATGCTATAGCCTTGAGAGTGTTGTCCATAACACAATTTCTATAATTGGAAAGAGTTGTTCTTATGTGTGAGGCTCGTGCTAAAACCAAGGGACTTGGATATGAGTTCTCTCCTTTTTCATCTTTAGGAGCATCTCCATCCTTCTTGGTGTGTGCTCAATGTGAAAGAAGGGCTTTTAAACTTTAGTTCTGGGAGAGGAGCTCTTCTATATGCATGTGGGTCAGGGATATGGCAAACTATAATGATCTGTAAAAATTTGGTGGATCAAGTCATGGCAGCTAAGTTTATGTCTCCACAAATTGTTCAATTACATTGGATGCGGTTATTTGCAAACAATGTGACAAATTGTTCTTGATGCATGCATACTGGACTATTCCAGTGTCTTCATGAGCTTGCAAAGTGCTCCTGCAGACACTGCTGCACGTAGAGCCTTAAACCAATTGATATAATTATGTTTGATGGATTGTCGTTAGAAAGGAATCTGTTGTCTGTCTGTTGGAAAGATTAGCATCCTGAGATTGCTACTCAATGGAGGGGAGTCGCTGGTTTTCATGTGCCATTTTTTGCGCTGGTATTGTCCCGTTTCATACTTTCCTTCTTTTTTTTTTTCCCCCAATATTTTCTGGTTTATATGATCATGGGAGTTTCTTCTCTGTATTGCATTTTCTTTTGAATCATCTGTGTAGGTTTTCCAAGTTGTTAAAACTTCCTCATGCTTCCTAGGTAATTTACAAAGTTATTAGAATGGAACCCTACAAAAACTTCCCGCTCACAGCTAAAACCAGTCTTTTATGTATTTTTAACATTTAGAAACATTTTTTGCTATTTGTCATGAATATGAATTCTTGAATAGAAGTTCAATAAGCAATGCCCGTAAGGAGCTTTTTATTAAAATCTGGCATGAAGTACGCTGCCATGTGAGTAAGGTACACATCAGTTCCCATGCACATGACACATGCAAGTTAAGGGAAAGCCATCCCTTAACCATGAGGCTCATATGGGTTATTTGAAAATTTTAAGTTTTTATTCTCTCTTGTTTCCAGGTTTGCTATCTGTAGCTATTGTTACTGGTTTAGATTCGGATGGATATATATAATAACCATTAGGGCTTTTTGTTGTCTTCTTAGTTCCTGTCCTGCGGCTGCAAGGAAGTAGCTTTAGCATTTTAAAATTTGGACAATTCAACCAGTGTTAAAGAAAACAGTATCAAGTCCTGGCCGGCAACTGAAATCCACAAAAATTCACAACACGCCAAGACAACCCAGTATTGCCAGCAAGATGTTCAATTGTACCACATTATAGTGCTTAGTGAGCTTTCTAACATCATGTCCTTGAAAGAAGTTGAAGACCATGTAACATAACAAATGCATCAGACCCCAAATATTGACATAGCAGAGACCAGCTTGCTTGATAAGTATATATATATATATATGATTAGCAAACCTGTTCTCGAATCTTGAAGCTTACATAGAATTCCATGATCCTCTTCATGCAGACAAACATAGTTTTCTGTCGTTTGAACTCGACAGAGGTACAGATAAAATTTGTAAGACGGGTATTGTACTTAATGCAGCCTTAAGTCCCTAAGCAGTCACAAGCCTGCAGTAGACAACAAATTGCAGGATGCAATCTGCACCTAGAAGAGTAAAAATATTAAGTCAAAGCGGTGACAAAACTAAACACGGTAGAATGGTGAAGCTCTGTACTCCTGAATGTCCCTTTTGCACAACTCATTCTTATACTTTTTAAATTGATCGAGCTTTAACTTCATCAATATGTGGTAACAGATTTGCACAAAAGAAGGAAAATCAGATAATCTTAACCAGAATAAAATTCTTAAAATAAGCAAAAATCAAATTAAGTGTCGTATCATGTTGCTAAATTGTCAAATGTTATTAAAACTAGCAGTAGGAATTATCAGTATCTAACTCACCTAAATATTAATCAAGATGCAATTCTTATAATTTTGTGACAATGAAAAGGGATCAATCAATGAATATCATTTTGAATTTCATCTCCAAACAATTAGGATAAACACATGTATTTTGTAGTTTTGAAATATTGTACATATTTGGAACCTGACTGTAGTTAAGAAACTTAAGATGGTAGAGACTGCCCCCACCCTATCCCAACATAGGCATAGTATCTACTCGTGTGAATGCCCGAGACAGGAGCCAGGGTACATCCCTAGGAAACTGAATACTGCTGGTAATATTGACTTAATTAAATGAACACAATAATCAGTCTTATGGCAAAACTTACTAATTTGAAGATTGATCATAATTTCTGTTATTTTAATACGTACAAAGCTTAAATTCATTCCAGAACTTACTAACACAAGAATCCAAAATATTGATCTCGACTTTTTCAAGGGATAAAAATATGTCAAGTCCTTCCTCGGCATGCTTCTGTCTCATAGCTGGCGATTGGGATATGCTTTGGACTCCTGATAGGTGCGCATATGGTGTGGGAAAGAGTTAATTCTACACTGCTTTTTTCTGCCATCACTTCTTAGAGGGCATAAATGATCTCTTTTTTGGATGTGAGGTCACAAAAGAGCTTTATCAAAAAGCCTCCATTGCTCTCAAGTGTTCTCGAATGATTTTCTAACTGGGAAGAGGAGCTGCATTAGCTTTCATCTTTGGGGGATAATTCATCTACCACCATCTTCAAGTTAGCTCAGGCTGCCTCTTTATACATGTTAGAAATATTATGTTGAGCGACAATCCTTCTTTTGCCCTGAAACTGTGCTGAATTGTATTCTTTTTGATTCTAGGGATTGTTTTTCCAGTTTTTCAAAGAAAGATTCTTCTAGTTTTGTTTGTGTAGTTTCTCCCCGAGCTAACAGTTTTCTTCGTACCTTGTTATAAAAGAAGAAAAAGAAAGGACGAATACGAACATGACTAGAGGTGCGTATAAATTTAGCATCATGAAAAATCATCTGTCGAAAAACTGCAAGAACGAACACACGTGCGCACGCGTGTGCGTATCATAAACCATCCCTCTAGTTAATAATTGGGTAGAGGAGTGGGCATGTTAGTGTTCCCTCACCAACTGGCCTGCTCCATCCGCATGCTGCTGATTGGTACTATAGCTGTAGCACTTACTGATCCATGGAATCATCTGAATCAAATCCTAGCTGATTAAGAAGACAAAAGTGCTCCCCATGTCAACACATATTTGAGATGGCTTGGGACTTGGGAGCGAGTCTCCACTTCATTTCGATTCCGTTTGGGAGTACTGATTACTGAAAACGTATGTTGTGTATGTCTTGAGTGAACTAGATTGGGCCGACTAAAATATCTGCGGCAGTGCCATCCTGTCCAAACGCATGTCTTACGCCAAACCCAATGGGCCTCTCGTTGTCGCCTCTGCTTTCCTGCATTGGCATGCATTAACACTCTGACTCTGCACTCGCATGCATGCATGTTGCTGTGATCCATGTACCAAACACAATTCAATTAACATATTCTAACCATTAATTGTTTTTTTTTTTTTACTCCATTGAATGCTCGGTTTGGCCTGAGCTACCATTAATTGTTTTTTTTTTTTTTACTCCATTGAATGCTCGGATTGGCGTGAGCTACATAAAGTGGAAAAGGCTGATCTTATATTCATTTCTCATTCCCTCCCTAAAATTTATAGGGTAGCAAAGTAACGAGTTTAGTTGAGTTTTGACCAACTTGGGCCCAGCTTCATTGCTCGAAAGAGAGCTCAAATCGAGCTTTAAGTGTGCTGTCGGAGCTTGACTCATTTTGCATGTGCAAAACTTAAGCTCAACTCAACTAAAGCTTGTTTTATATTAATAAACAACTCAAGCTCGGTTAAGTTGAAAGCTTAATTTCAAGCTCAAACTTGACTAGAACTTGTTTCAAAATAACTAATGACTTGATCTAGCAAAATAGGTAAAGATAATTGATATTTAATGAAGATAATTTGAGGAAAAATATATTCTAAAATTTAAATATTTAATGAAATTAGTATAGAGCTAGTTCAAAAGGTTGTAATGGGCTAGTAAACGAGTCGATTTGTGAGCTGATAATAAGCTAGCTCATGAGTCCAGCAAGCAAAGTGTCACATTCTTGAGCTTAACTTGTTTAGTTAACGAGTTTGAAATTTGAGTTCAAGTTTGGCTCTTTTAACTCTAGTATGAGTTCAATTGAGGCATTGTCGAGCTCAATATTAACTAGTTCAAGAGTGATTGTGATGATTTGATTTAGGAGAATGTATCTTCATTTAGCTGTCCAATGTTTATATTATAGCAAGTTCAATTTATAAGAATATACACTCTTAAACAAGTACAACTTTAAGAAAACCATTTTTCTTCATTTTCTTCTTCTTTCTTTCTTGTTTTTCTCATCTGAAATGGAAACGGAACCAACTTTGATGAGCTGTAGAGAGCCAGCTTTATTGTGCTGTAGTGTCGGTGCTAATCCCAGCTCACCTCATTGGACCTCATTATCACCTTCCATTTCTATCAATCTCCTTCCATCTATATAAATGGAGTTGTGTGTGCCAAAAATATGTGAGTGTGTAATTGAGTTGAAGGCGAGAGAAAGAGAGAGAGAGGTGTGAGAAAGAGTGAGTTGAGTGGAGTGCAGTTTACTCTTCCTCTTGTATTTTCTCTCAATTTTGTTGGGCGGTTTAGGGACTTCTCAACCCCAAAAGCTAGCTCATGAGGCGAGACTTTCCTTCACATTTAATAATTGACCACCAGCCTCGTCCACAATCGATGTGGAAGTAGGCTAGTTTGGGCCGAACCACGTTAAATCTTGGTATGTATTTTTCTTGTTTATTTTATTTGTGGTGTGATTGTTGCTCCTAGATCCCCAAAAATTGGTAACAGAGCCGGCGGTTCGTAACTTTAGGTGAGCGACATCATAAAAATCAAGATGAAACTAATTCTTTTGACGTGCTAACAGTTAGAGGACCAAGTGTGACTAATGTCAATAAGGATTATCTAAGTCTCAAAGGGATCCGAATAGGGTCAAGACGTGGGAGGTATGATTGGTTTGGAGACACGTGGAATGTAATTCAAGGCACGTAAGGCGTTAGTGGTAAGACCCACTTGAGCAACTGTTAGGGAATTGGGTTTACTCCCATAAGGGAGACGATTTCTGTCCAAAGGGGAGCAGTTGTAACTCACAAGTCACGAGTGAGAGATTGTTGAGAATTCCACTTGTGAGTTTGTCCCACATTGAAAAATTTGACTAGATGATAGGTACTTATATACATGGTTGGGCTCAAGACCCAATAGACTTAAACTTTTGGATCAAGTTGGTGCTCATCCATGTGTATCAAACACACTTATGGATTCCTCTGGTTTTAACAGTTCCATCCATCATCGTTTATTAGATATGAGTCTATGAATTACGCCATCATTTGCCTTGTGCCTCTACAGAAGTTGGGCATTGTTATAGATGGACAATGTGCTTTTCAATTCATGTGCATGTTATACAACAAAACCAAATAAGAGAAAGATTAGCATGCCATGGGGTATTGTACCCACATCACAAAAATTGTTTTAAGTAGTTTGATCCTGCACAAGCATATGTGATATATATATTTTAAAGGGGACACAATATTTTTATGGCACATAAATTTTTAACAAATATTAAAGCCACCGATCAACTTACCTTGCCCTTCATAATGAATTCAAAATGGCCCTTCATATTACAATCTAGCACGCATACAAAATGAATGAGAAAGCTTTCCTTACCATCTCTTTCTTCTTCTTCTTCTTCTCTCTATTTATTATTATTTTTTTGATAAGCTTTTGGCCTATTGGGATCCGGCTCCAAATTTTGCGGAGTTTATATATATAAGCAAAATAATGTATTAATTTTTTTTAGACAATATGTTATATAGTGATAAACTTTTTTTTTTTCTTTCTTTTTTCTATATTTTAATCTGATTCATTGAATTATGCTCATATTGAATTTAAGTTCATAACAAAAATCTACCGGAGGACGGGTCACCTTTCATCTTAATATTGTTATCTTTTTCTTTGATAAGATTTGAACTCAACCCTTTCATTAGATATGAAAGTGTTTTAACCATAATCTACACTTTGATTGAAGTAGAAGTAGAATTAGAATTGGGGAGGCAGGAGGAGAAGGAGCGATCCTCCATATTATAATAGTTTTGATTGCATCCATGATCCTCCCAGCTCAAAAAACATTGCGACAAATTAAACAAAACGCCAAACCCAAAAATCATGCATGTAACCTTCCCGACGTCGCGGAGCCATCACATACCATTGAGTTGATAATTGATTTGCTCCTGTAATGCATGCGTGCATGGCGGTGATATCCGCATGACGACATAAATCAATCAGGTGACCTACGCTGCATAGATCTAAAAACAGGTATAGGTTTGCTTTTTAAATTTAAAATTATGTTATTAAATTATTTAAGGATACATAATTTGTAAATCTTGAAGCAAGAAGAAACCAAACCTATAGTCTTACCATATTGTGTTGGTTACATGAATGCATTTCTGTCAATTTATATGATTGGGGTTATTAAATCTTTACTCACGATCTTATTTTAAGTTATTTTAGATTCATTTATATTTTTTTTACTGTTCCTCTCAGTAACTAGCTCACTCCTTTTTAACGCACTCTTTTACTTACATTATAGATGTTCAAATTATTTGAGTTGCTCTTTTCTTATCTTATATATATATGCCAAACTTTTTGCGGATATGTTTGTACTTTATTTTATCTTTAAATGTTATACCACTCATCTAATTTAACATTCTCATCTTGAAAACCTTTTATTTTTTTGAATATGTTGTTGCTTAGCCACTCAACATTCTGAATCTGTAGTATAGTTGTTTGCATGGTCGTTGTATACAATTTTTCTCTTAATTTTATGGATATTTTATGATCACAATACACTCGTAACACTTCTCCATTTTACCGAACCCGCTTTAACTATATGCATTACATCTTCAATTTCTCATTTAGCTTGCATAAAAAATACAAAGGTATCAAAATTTACTAGTATTATGGAGAGAAGCTTTAGAGCTAATTTTGCATTTAGGAGCTAGTTACTAGTGTTTTGGGCGTCGATTTATATTTGTATGAATTTGAATAAAATGTAGAATAAAATTATATTCTTATATTTTGTCCATCGGAACAATATTTAAGAGTATAATAAGTAAGAATAATGGAAAAATAAAAGACAAATGATATATGGATTAAAAACTATCTATTCTTTAAAAAAAAATAAATTATTTAATGGATTTTGAGTATGCAAACTGAGCTGCCTGCATTTCCTAATATTATTTTTCAATATACTTGAAGAGATCTAGACTCTTCGGATTAAACATAATCTCAATTTATTTACTAACTCCTTAAAGGTTTTTAGCTTCTTGTACATTAGTAATTTATGTACGTCAATTAACTTCCTGTACAACAGGTTTCACTCCTTAATCAATACTTTCACAGTTTCATCAAACAAAATTTGTTAAGGGTATTCTTTACTTACACTCTTGAATTGTAACTCATATCTAAAAGGTATATACTGGAAAGTTGTTATAAATTAAACATAGGTACTTTGTCGAATCACGTAAATTCATTTTTTTTTTTTTTTATATACAAGTAGTTAATTGAGACTTTATTTTAAATATTAAGTTATTAAAAAACTTATAGATGAGCAAATAAATAAATAAAAGCCTTTAAAATAACAATTGTGACTATAAATACATCCAAATTAACTAATAAAAATTAATACAATATTTTATTTTTTATTTTTGATTTTCTTGTTTACTAAATTAAAAATTGTAGACGCTTGGGGCCGTACCATGGGGTGTCTTTAACAATCAGAAAAGAAAGACGCGTGTTTACCTAATCACTCTCATTAATTCTCCATTTCAATTCCTATTATGATGACATCAAAAGCCTATACCCCCAACTCACCCATAGGCCTGACGTGTTAATTGGATGATTGACAAAATATATTAATATATATCATTAGTTACAATTTGTATGTTATGTTTGTTAGTATCCGCGTTGCGATTCTGAATGAAATTTTTATATTGTAACTCTCAATTCGATTATAGAAAGAGATTATTGAATGGAGGAGGAGTAGGTTATATTTTATGGTGTAGCTTAAATTGAGTAATATAGTGTTTGGGAGTATGAATTTATTTTAGTATTTTTCTTAAATAAAAGGTTCTACTTACTTGGTTTAATGAAAGTGTAGATTAAGTTTAAAATTAGTCTACACAAGGGGAGATAGTTCATCCGCTATTTTCCCTACGGGCATGGCGCGGTAAAAAGACATTAGCACGTAAGAAAAAGTATCGAAAGTTTAATTTTAAGTAAATATACTCACGAAATCAGCGGTACTTGTGGATGATGAGAGTTTACTATATGAGCGAACGGAGACCATAAATGGTGAGAGTTCATTCTATGAGCAAACGAGAACCGTTGATGATGAGAGTTCTCTATGAACCAGCGGAGACCGTAGATGGTAATGGAGATATGTTTCAAGGGTCGGGTTGATCGAACATATGTCCAACTGATGCACGGAAGTTATGTCCGTATTCCTAACTTTATTCTGATCAGCGAGACCCGGGGGTGAAGGACGCTGATCCGTAGATTTGGTGCCGCATTAGGGGTTCTCGTTAATTGCTGGAGCTTCTATGTAATTAAAAAAATATATATTGACTTTTTTTTTAGATTTACCAAAAGTTAGGAACCTTTCCTGCGATATAAAAGATTCTATTGATTTTCCTAATTTAAAAAATTTCACAAATCTTTTCTAAGATTTGTGAAAAAATAAAAATAAAAATTTTCTCTGAAAAGAATTATCTTTTTACAATATTTTTTTTTTTACTAAAATATAAGATGATATCAGTATTATTTTTTTTTTTTTGAAAAATTTCAAGTGAAGTTCATAAAATTTTTAAAACATCAAAAGTGGCTCTCGAAAATTTTGAAATCTAAGAACACATTAATATATATGTTTTTTACCAAACTTTTTTATTTTTTAAAATTTTTCCTATTCATTTGAAAATTCAAATCTACAACTTTAAGGGTAAAGTCTCGGGTTTTAATCATAAAACTTTTTTTCTGACTTAATCAAGCCTAATTTCAATCTAGTAAAATATGTGTCCAGAATTTACCAATACATATAATATAGGAAATGAGCATTCCAAATCCAAAATCCAATCAATGACGTCTTTCTTTCTCCATCTCCATCCCTTTTCAAAAAAATAAAAAATAAATGGAAAAAGTAAGTGTTCCCCATAATAAAAAAGGCAGCCATTGCGTTTTAATGTTGGTCACTCCGAGGGGTGGGACCTCCATGATTACCACTTCCCAAACCTCACCGCGCCCTTTTTGTTTTTTTAGTCGTGGGTTTATGCTCTTTATTTTTATTATTATTATTATTCATAAGAATTGAAGGTGGCGTATTGGGATTGGTGTTGAAGTTTGATTATTCGCCCCCATCTTCGAAAAAAGTGTCTGCTTTTTTGAATTTAAAATTCAATAATTCTTTAGCTTTATTTATTTATTTATTTATTTATTTTTGTGAATTGATTAGTGCGGCTTCTCATCAGGTCTCAATCTTCATCTCTCCCATGACAACATAGATTTCATATCTCAAATAAAATGGAGAATCTTCTCCGCTGCCCCCTCTCTCATTCATTCATTCATTCATTCATTTGCGCTCTCAATCATTTGCTTACGTATACTTTTATATTGTAATTGAAGGCATGAGTTCGTGTTGGAATTATGGGCGCATTCCATAAATTTAAAGGATTGAATATTAAAATAAAGTAACTTTAATCATATGATTAGGGACTATGTAAGTTTATATTTATGTTTGAATGTGAGTTTGTCTGATATTAAAACAAAAATGAGTGAATGATGAGTACTTGTATACATAGTTAGACTCAAGACTCAATATACTTAAACTTTTGGATCAAGTTAGTGCTCTCATCCATCTATATCAAGCTCACCTATGAACTCCTCCGGTGTAGCGTAGGACTCATATTTCGAGGCTTTCTTACCCAAAGCTATTTTACTTATTGACAAGTTTGGGATGAAATACTTTTGAATTTGAATAATAACTCAAATATTAATTACTTCGAACCCTAAAGATCGCATGTTTAAATTACAAAAAACAGTGTTTAAATATGAATATAAAATTATACACATAAATATAGAGACAAACACATGATGTATGTCTATATCGGAGACTTGTGCCCCCTGTATTAATGTATAGATGAATGGATAAAATGCATACTAGGACACGGACTAAAACATATGTAATGATTAGAGATCTCAATTCAAAGCAACACCTGGAAGCTAGATTTAGATGACACGTATGAATTGAATTAACGAAGATAGAACAAGATCGTGATCACATATATGTGCATTTGTTTTGTTTTTTATTGTTCTTTTTTTGAATGGATCAGCTAGCTAGCTTTTAAATTCATTTCCCAACTTTAAAAAAGATGACGGGATCTTTGCAGCAGAAGGGGCCAAGATGGATTAGCTCCCTCTCAGGACTGTATTTGTTTTTTTGCTCTTTTTCTTTTTGTTGTTTGGCAGGCATAACAACAGGCACTGCCCCGGCAAGTTCAATATTTTCCATGCCAGCAACAGGGGAAAATTTAAAACATCTGTTCTTAAATATAATTGTGATCGACATGCATGATCGTGGACAGAGATATGACCAGTTTAGAGGTAGCGGAAACATGTCCAAACGAAGAGTGTTTTCTTAATTTAATTGCTTGCAATCATGAAGTTCAACTGACCAGGTCCTAGCAGCAAACAGCTACTAGCCAAACTGACAATAAAACAACTACAACCCCATATATATATATATATGTATATATAAAGAAAAGATGCACACCAGCTTAATTAGTCAACATTCAAAACATTATTAATGGAAGTGGAAACACATAGATTGGTTTAGTTATGATTTTGCATTTACTGTTTTAATTAGCTATAATGGAGATTACAGTACCATATGTGTGTGTTTGAGTTGTTACTCATATTTAGAAGTGTAATGAATTCACTTGCTACGTAAAATTATTTTTTTAATTTTTCATAATGTTTTGAGAGTGGGATTTGCATTCCCGTATTAATTACATGAATCAATTGCCCAAAATACAATACAAACTGTACTTGGATCTTGATCCCTTCATCCAAATCTGAAATTCCAAACAGTATAAAATCTAAGATAAGACTTAAGATTTATACTTGAAGATTAAATCATACAACAACTTTGTCGATTATATAGTAAAAATTTGACCAGAAAGCTAGCAGACCATGTAAGTTAATTCTGTATTCTTTTTTGTTGTTTCCACTATTTGGGTAGCATAAGCTGTTTGCAGCCCAATGAACAGTGATTAGAGTTTTGAGAAGCAGGGATGTTTAATTTTTTTTTATGGTGTGGAACAATGACATGTGGTTCAACAAATGTGGGCTTTGAGTTAGGGAGCACGTCATATCTGTCTGCTAATTACTAAAGGTTTTTGCAATATTGAAAGAAGCAGTGATATTGAAAATCCACGTATCTATAACCATCCAAGTCAAAGGCCTGTGGAAAAAGCAGCAGGGCAATTCCATTAATGACTGGATTACTACTCTTTTCTTTTTATCTTTTATCTTTCTTTCTTTCTTTCTTTTTAGGGGGGGCGATTGAATGACTGGATTACATCTAGTCATTCACATTTATCATTAAACATCTTCATTAGTATGCATATGATTGATTTGCAGAGTCAATAAGAATGCAAAGATGTACGAACCCATTAGTCCCGTCACACTCATTGTGCCTGTCCATGCCCTTGCACGCGAATCTTTGACAGTAAAAAGCAGGTTAAACAATATTAGATATGGCAATTAATTAACCCAAATTGGGGGTTGGAGTTCATTTCAACATGCCCATTAATGCACTGTGAGATTAGGGCTTTAGAAACTTGCGTTGGTGGGTGGGGACTAGCTATAAGTCTTGATAGTGTTTTCTGGTTAGAGATAGGGAGATGCTTACACGTGGAAGTGGGCAGGTGGCACTTCTAGCTAGTTCTTTCTATGGTTACATATTTGTGTGCATATAGATAGAGAGGGGTCGGTGGGAAGCCGGCCTAGAGTACTGACTGTGCCTCGCTATTAGCTGGCTCTCTTCTTTTAATTGATCCATCCATTGCCAATGAAAAGTTCTCATGATGGAGCATTCATGCCGATGTATATGTATATTTGTACATCACCAAGCAAAAGAAAAGCTTTAAATAGGTATAGATGACTTATTTAATGCATGAGCATGACACAAACCCAAAAAACAGAGGCAAAAATTAATGTCGTCCTCATACACAAACGAATATATCCCACATCCACACTTATCCACTAATTTACGAAATCAGGAATATAATTATATTCTTGCGCTTATTTTGTAAAATTAAATTAAGAGTAAATCTTATTATGTTTTAATGAACGATGAAATTGTGATTTCAGTCCACATGCTCTAAAACTCATCTTCATTTCATGAAATTAAATTTATTTTATAATTAAAATATTATAAAAAATAATAAATAGTAATAGTACTTTGTTTATTACTATTATTAAAAAAAATTATAACTAGTAATAATTACAATAACAATAATATTTATTATCATAAAAATAATAATAATAACAATAACAAGAGCAATATTAATAATAAAAAATTCAAAATAATACTCTAAAAATTATAAAATATAATAATAAAACAAATCATTATTACAATAACAATAATATTTATTATTCTAGTAATAATAATAATAATAAAGGTTAAAAATAGTAATTATTATTTTTTGAGGATAAAATTTATTATATACATAATAAAAAATAATAGTGACATCTTGTCGCAACGTTCTGGAGAAGTGTCTGGAATGACGAAAAATAATAATGTTGAAAGTTCAATGGAGTTACCATTAACTTGTAATTTTCCTAACTGCGGTTAGTCCACCTAATTACTGCTTGTTGATTGATCTCTAAACTAAACTTAAGTTAGAAACTAATAGTCTTGGTTTGCATTTACCAAAGTTGGGATCGAGAGTTCAGTTATGTGAGGGGAAAGTACTAACACCCCCTACACACCCATTCTATATATGAACGGTACCTAATTAATCATGAATTATCCCTAAATTCAATCTAATGGTCTTAATTAACTTCTTAAAAAGCAAATAAATATTAAAACTTTGAAAGAAAATGTGACGACCCGAATAATAATAATGGTATTTAGATAATAAAGAGGAAGGGAAATGGAAACAGTAACAGAAAGAGGCAGTTGAGGGAATTCATCAGGTGCTCGTCGACGAACACAAGGGATTCGTTGACGAGGGTATAAGAGGGCCTCGTCGACGAAGCCAAGTTTCGTCGACGAGAAGATACCGAGAGAGGATTTTGGGGAAATCTGAAACTCGTCATGAAGGTGCAGGTTTGTCGACGAATTTTCTACAGGACTCGTCGATGAGGTGACGTGTCTCGTCGACGAATCCAGTCCAATAAATAGAAAAACTCAGATTTTTAACGCAGAAATTAAGAAATCTCACACACTCTCTCTCTCTCTCTCTCCCTTTGGTTTCTCTCTCCTCTCTCTTCGATCTCAGCTCCTACGCTCGCCGGATCGACGATCTAAGGCCACCACAATGCTTCTAGGGAAGTTCTCTCCAAATCTACCGGAGCGGATCGTCGATGGAACTCCGTTGAAAATCATGTTTAAGTTGAGGTAAGGCTTTTTAAGCCAAATTTGGTCTTACTGTAATTATAGGAAATGATATTCACATGGAAATATCGAAGTTTAGTTCTGCGAGTTGTCGATTTTAGGGTGCTGAATAGGAAATCTACGGGTGTGAGATCAGAGTTTATAAGGGCTTTTCTCTGTAGCCAGGTAAGGGAATAAATTAAAGCAGTGATTTTTCCATACAAATTATTATTATTTATTAATAAATTTATTTTCAGGAAAACATGTATTATATCTGTATATTACGAAGGAAATGCACATTTGGGAAAATACTACTAATATGTCGAAATGTATATGTATGTATGAGATGTCAGAAACTATGATTTTAGAATACAATGTATGATTTTATATAGCAAATGTGTGGCATGAATAGTATTTTACGTGAGAAATATCGTGATATGAAAATGATATGAATGAAGTATGTTTTTCAGAGATTATGAAAGAATACAGTACATTATGATTTTAAAATACATGATAATTGATTTATTACTCAGAATGATATGTATAAGATATTCGGTGCAAGGCCGTGATTGATAGCCGGCGCGAGGCCGTGTTTTACGTATGATTTCGGCGCAAGGCCGTATTTATGAGATGTTCGGCATGAGGTCATATTTATGAAATGTTTGGCACGATGCCATATTTATGAAATTATAGAAATGCTATCAATCTATTTATGTTAAACGCTATATTATCATGTATTATATGTTATCAGAACCTGGATGTTAGTTTAGTTCAGTTCAAGGGCACGGTACCGTAGCTTATAGATCAGATATCTATGATAAAATTGGTGCTAACCACCCCACTTGGGGGTGGGAGATGGATAGTCAATGTGGCTTTCAATGTAAAGTGTAGACATCCACCTGACAGTCCGGACCAGGGTGTGGCGGGCCCATCGTACTTACATACATTTTTGACTCGGCAGTGGTCGGCCATCCATTGTCAGGTCTCGCCTTTGGGCTGCACAACCCATCATGGTGGATAATACATGACATCAACTAACTATTCATCTTGGGTATGTTTTCAGTATTATTAGTTATACCAGACAGTTATGATTAGTATGCTTTATAAAATATGATGGTATACATTTATGCAGTTATTAAATGATGAATGTTTTCTAGTATGAAGAATGTACTGTATATCTATATTATCATTAAATGTTTATGTTGCCACACAACTGTATTTAAATTATTTTTCCTTACTAAGAAGTGTCTCACCCCCAAATTTAATTAATTTTTCAGGAGACCCTGAGAGACCGGCGGGTCGTGGCCGCTGTTGAGTTTATTAAGTTACCCCGCTAGGAGGGTAAGTATTGTAGTAGGATCAGGAGATTCTTTTTTGTATGATCTTAGATTTATTTTGGATGTTTTGGAGATTATATATAAACACAGTGTTATGGGATTATAGTAGACTCTAGTATTATATATTTTAGGGTTTTGAGAATGTGATTTATATTTACTGCTGCTTAGGCTTCTGCTGTGAATGACAGGTGTTCCCGTTACCCACGAGTTCAGATTGACTGTTTTGTTATTTTAATTATATTATATGAATTTATAAGTAGGTCTTTACAGAAAACATTAAATAAGGTGCAATTTATAAATGTCTAATAAAACCTCCAAAGGAGGAGATTTATTAATCATTAGGATGAACACGCACTAAAATAGAATATATACAGATAATAATTAGACAAATTCATTAAATTTAAACAAAAAGAATCTTTAAAACATTTTCAGGTTTCCAAAAATTTTTAAATATCTTTTGAAACATTTTCAACATTTTTTCTGCAATTATTTGGGATTTTTAGAGGCTTTTTCTCCATTTTATTTATTTTTGATATTTTATTTTTTTATTTTTTTGTTATTTGAATCAAGATAACTCCAATAATTTTTTATTTTTTTTATTTATATATATATATTTGTTGATTTTTTTTACCATTTCCACCTTTTAAAAAATTTAAAAATTAATTTTTAAATTAAACAAATGAATTGGGTGATTTAGGAAGGGTTAGAACAGTTTAACCGGTTTAAATCATGTCAATGGATCAACTCAGGTTGATTTGGGTCAAATCGAGTTGACCCGATTAGGGAAGAGGGCTGCCATGTGTCAGCCAGCAATAGCGACACGTGGTGCTGATATTTTATATTTTATATTTTATGTGTTTTTTGAATTTACCATAACATGGTGATATTAGCACGACGTCACACCCTATGGGACAAACTACGATGGGCATTGGGCTTTTGACATGGATCGCTAACTTGGCATCGATCCGACCATTAAGAGGAAACACAACTTGGATGGCCAGGATTGCATTGCATCAATCACCAAATGTGCGGTCTTGGTTATGCTTCGTGTCACTGTTCATATTGTGACACATGTCTCACTAATTATTATTTTTTTATGTTTTAAAAAAAATTAAGATAAAATTATTTTTTCTCTTTTCTTTTCTTTCCTCTTTGTTTTCTTGTTCTCTCTCTTCGCTTTTTGAATCTCTCTCTTCCCTCACTCTCTCTCTCTCTCCCTCTCTCTCTCTCTCTCTCTCTCTCTCTCTCTCTCTCTCTCTCTCTCTGCCTTGGTTTTCTTCAAATCTCTCTCACTTATTTTTTATTCTTTCTCCCTTGACTTCTTTTTCTCTTTTATGATCATCCACACTATGTTTATTATTTTTGCAGGTTTCAAAAGAATAAGGGACACGATCAAAGAGCCTTAAGCTCTTTTGCCTTCAAACCCGAGCTTGGATTGGTCATACCAAAGGTGAGCTTTGTTCGGTTTTCCTTTTTTTTTTTCAAATTATTTTTTATTCATTTTCTCTTATTTTTCAGGTGTAAAAAATATAAGGAAAATACAAACATAAAGCTTTAAGCTCACATATCCAAACCAAAGATAAGCCCTCCCTAATCTCCACTCTCTTTATTATTTTATTTTTTCATTTTATCTAAATTTTCTTGTATTTTCTTCCTCTTTCTAGCTATCTAAACAAAGGTCCAGGTCTTGATATAAACTTTACCATATGTTCAACTAAACTAGAGTTAAATCTGGGCCAAATTGACACTGGGCTTAGATTTAGGTTAAAGCTTTGGGTTGGGCTAGTTGGACCAAGCCCAGTTGAGTTCAAATTTAAAATAGGTCATGTTAAATGGTCCCAACCCAGGAGTATATAGAGTTAGAGGAGGGGGGAGGGGGGGATGAATGGGCTCTTTTCACGTATTTGGATTTTCTCTACAAAATAAAATTCTTGGCACGATTGCAAGCAATTATATCACAATATATATAATGTAAATCAAGCACAAGACATAAATTAAAGAGTACAGGGAGAGAAAGCTTAACACCAGAATTTTAACGTGGTTTGACACCAAGCCTACATCCATGCCTTAGCACCAAACCAAGAATTCCACAATCCAGTATAAAACTCCTTCACTGGCGGAGCAAGCCTTACAACTCAAGTATCAAACCCTACACTCAAGAACAAATCCCTACCTTGCTCACCAAGAGCCTTCACCAAGTGGTTCACCAAGAACCTTCACAATGGTTCACAAAGAACCTTTACAAGAAGAAGATGATTACAATGAAAATGCTCCTTGATTGAGCAAATATCAAATACAAAGCAACCCTCACACTTAATATCTCAAGGAATGAATCATACAAGATAAGTGAGCAAGAGAGATGATCACTTGTGAATATGAACTAAATGCAAAGTGCTAGGTTTTGGATTCAAAAATGTTTTTGACTAGATGCTTGTAATAATAATAAAAAACCATACTAAACAAGTCTAAGAACTTGTATTTATAGCCAAAACACCCAACTAGTCGTTATCGGACCATTGGGAGCAATTCCTAAACAAAATTAGCCATTTTTAGCCGTTATTGCGTTGTTCATGAGACCACTGGTTGACTTGTCCCTTGCACTGGTCGACTTGTAAGAACCTGAACCGGGATATACGAATTTAATATTTGAAAAAGAGGTAAAGTGGTCATTTGGGCAAGTTTCATCGATGAAGCTAGAGTTCGTCGACGAAGTCCCTTCTGTTCTTGGCGATGAAATTCAATACCTCGTTGACAAGGAGATCCCGAGGGATTTTGGAAAAATCTGGAACCTCGGCTTGTCAATGAGGCCACTGTCTCATCGACGAAGGTAATGGCGGACTCATCGACGAGGACGCCAATTCGTCGACGAATCCACCCGAGTCAAAGGGGCTATAAATATCCAAATGGGTTGCTTCCAAGCTAAGTTAGCTTAAAAATCTCTCCCTCTCTCTTTAGAACTCGAAGCTCTCTCTCTCTCACTTGATTTCTTTGTCATTCGTCACCGGATTCATAAATCTGACGTTACTGCGAGGATCAGGGAAGGATTCTCTACGTTTCTAGCAAATCGGAATCTCGTTTCGAACAGTTTCGTGTTTCGGGACAAAATTGAGGTAAGGCTCGATTTTCCTTTTTGATTCGAAATATGTGTAGTAGTACGAATTGTAAGCATGTATTGTACTATGGTTTGTAGGTTTTGGAGTCTTGGGTCGTAGTTTTGGGGACCGTAGAGTTCGTAGTTGGAATTCAGGTTAAGGTAAGGGGATTCAGTTTATATCAGTTATTTTTGAAATTGGGATCGGTAAGCTTATAAGCTACAATATTATGTATGTTTTGGTATCTTATTTAAGAAATCTATCGGGTAAATTATAAGCTTATAAGCTACAATCTTACAGTTTTCAGGAAAATTTGGGAATTTCGGGTATCATCTCTGCTTTGTTTGGAAAACCGCTCGTTTCGTTTAAACTGTATTATTGAGATGATTGTTATCCATATTTGCATAAATAGTATACTTGAAATGGAAAATGATATGATTTGCCGTAAACCAAATAAGTGTGGAATGTATGGTTGTATGTAATTGTTCCAGGTATTTGTAAAACAGCGAATGGCGGCTAATTACCGTACACTGATATGTATAGGAGTGTGAGCTCTAAAATGATTCCAGGTTTTGTGAAATCGGCTAGTGGCGGCTAATTACCGTAAGCTGAAACACCTATGTGGTGGCTAATTACCGTACGCTGCGCCATGTACTGGTGTGAAAAACGTGGGCGAGAGTGTCCGACTCTATATCCGAGGGTGTGAAATATCACTACGTATCCCGGCTGGTCACCGAGGGGTGTGAGCTACACTGTATTGGAAATGTAATCACTATGAAGTTTCGAGTTTCATGGAGTAGTTGCGTATTGGCAATGTAATCGCTGTGAAACTTCGGGTTCATGGAGTAGTTGCGTACTAGTATGAGCTACATCGTATTGGCAATGTAATCGCTGTGAAACTTTGAGTTTCATAGCGTAGTTTCGTATTAGTGTGACGACATTGACCGTATGTTTTAGATATCGTATGTACTGGAATGAATTTGTCAAAATAATGGAACTGTATGGTACTGTATGGAAATGTTTTCGAATTGTATCGTATTGTATAGTGTTATGTTTTGCGTAAAATAACATTGGTATGCCACACACTGATATAACCTGCTTTCTTCCTTACTGAGAGGTGTCTCACCCCGAATGTACGTACAATATTTTCAAGTCTTTCAAGTAGCCATAACTAGAATCCTAGCAACCAAAAGTGGGGGTGTCGTTAGCTGTTGTTAGTTCTTGTTTAGGTACGAGTTTTTGTAACCGAGTTGTCGTGATGGTTTTGTAGACACCCGGAATATATACAGTATTTATGGGATTGTATACCTTAGTATTGTAGGGTTCGTGTATCCTAGTTTTGTATAGACTATGGTATGGTATGTTATATGGATTGATGAACATTTTTCCGCTGCGTAACTGAGTAGTATGGATGTATATGTGTATGTGTATAGGGCATTCGTGTACCCCATGGGGTCGGACCCTCTTATGGTATTGTATCATGTATGTTTGAATTGATACAGAAACAGGTTAGGTTACTATAATCACACCTGGGACCCACCTGAGGGTTCGGGGTGTGACTAGTCATCGCACAGGTCAACCAGTCCCCTACACTAGTCAACAAGTCACTGGCATGCAGAAAGATATGTTTAGCTACTAGAATGGTCTAGTCGACCAATCCCTTACTCTGGTCGATTAGTCACCTGAATCAGAAAAAAGTCATCAACATAAAAGCTGTGGGATTTTTTCTTAACTTTGCATAGACACTAAGGTCGTCCTTTTTGGATTTTTCTAACAAAAGTTATGCCCCAAATACTGAAGGGTGTTGAGGAATCGAGGCACACTAAGTTAGACGAAGATTTCTATGTTTTGCTTTGTCAAAAAGCTTTTTAATGACTTAAAACATTCTTAGACAAAAGTATATGAAATATATTAAGTCTAATGAAGATTAATACTTGTCCAAGTGAGTTTCCATTTGAATATAACATATCTTGATTAAGAAAATACATTTGAAAACTTATTTGGATATCTTATATACTTCCATGTCCTTAATAAAAATATGCTTTGACTTTCTTGAAACTCTTAGACATAAAACTCTTTTTATTAAAATCGAGACCAAGTATGAAAAAGTTTATAAAACCAAAATGATGAAAACTTGTCCCTTATGAAAACATATTTGAGTTTAGGATTCACTGAACAAACTCTTTGTTTTATATTTGAAAACTATAAATATGAGTTTATGATTTAAGTGAAAACCTATAAACTCAAGTGTCCTAATATGCATATGCAATTTTGCTCAACTCTTGCTCAGAAATCATGTAAGAATCAAAACCGCAAAAGTTACAAAATACACTACCTCAAACACACACCCATTACATATAATTAAACAAAAAGCTTCCTTTGGTTGTGCTTGAGTCCCTTCCGAGTGAGCGTCCATTTGATCTTCCCATTCAAACTTCAACTTGGTCTGATCTTTGCCTTTGATCCAGTACTTCATGTACATGTACTTGTACTAACATGATCTGCAAAGATGGAAGAACACTAGGAATGACATATAGGTTAATATCATCAGAACATATAAACCATGATAGTATAGCCACCAAGGCTAACGGGTCAGTTTATTCTAGGTTGTATTTGGGTTTAGGAAGGTAAAGCCCAACTGGGCCAAATGTCAGGGACCCCCAAAATAAGGCTCAATTGAGGGCCACGACGCACTCGTTAGAGGCTCTCCCCTAACAGAGTCAGCCAATAATCACTCGTTCAAGCCTACAAACATAAGCACCACATAAGTCTTGGCAACCACTCATACTCATGAAATATTAATATAGACACCAATAGATCATGAAGGCAAGAGACATTCACGCTCAATGATAAATAAGGCTACTTATTTTATTCAAGTAAGAGAACAACCATGCAAGCCATAACACAAGTAATTTGATATTCATTTACAAATCCCTGAAGAATATATGTAAAGCCATCTCTCTTACCCTTTTAACCCCTATTACATTATCACCCTATAACATTCTCCCCCACTCATTCTGTCGATGACCTGATCGATTTGTTGTAAGGAGTCTTCAATCTTTGAGTTCTGTTGTTGTTTTCGTTGTCTTGAAGTTCATGAAATCTTGGATCTTCTATGTGACATGCTTGAGGTCTTCTGTCTTATCCCTATCCTTCCTCGCCTAACTAGGTGTTTTTGTTGACTACCTTTATCGTTGTTGACTCTATCTACAAGGATCTTCATTACGTCATTAGCTATTGTCTTTTCTCTATGTTTCTGGCTATCGTCTTCATTTGAAGAATGGTTAAGCTCATGCACTTCTATCTATATTTTTCTTCTTCGTTGACATGGGGTTGTTTTAAGTCGCTGTTGGCACTACAAAAAAACTAGTTTTTAGTGACGAATTCAATTTTGTCACTAAAAGTTGGTATTAGTGACGGTTTTTAAGAACCGTCACTAATACTTTCGTAACTAAAAACAGCACGGTAAACAATTTCCGTGCAAAATTTTTTTTTGAAAAATATTAGCCACGATTCTAGGGTATTAGTGACGGTTTTGAAACCGTCACTACTAGTTTTTTTATTTAAAAATATAAAAAAAGAATTGGTTAAGGGTATTAGTGACGGTTTTGAAACCGTCACTACTAGTTTTTTTATTTAAAAAATATTAAAAAAGAAATGGTTAAGGGTATTAGTGACGGTTTGGGAGAACCGTCACTCATAAGCGGGTATTAGTGACGGTTTTGAAACTGTCACTGATGCTCAAAATTTGACATCCCCACCTTAATTTTTTCTTTCTTCTACTCCTGCCTCCTTCTCCCTCCTACCATCTTTGCTTTCCCCAAATTTCATTCTGCTCCTTCCTCTGCCCCTCCTTCCTCACTCCTCCATGCACGTAGCGCCACCCATAGCGTCTCCTCCATCTCTACATCCATGGCAGAACGATGGGCGGGCTTGCAGTGTGGTCTGGGTGGGACGACTTTTCGAAGCCGAAAACTTGCTCCTGCCCCTCCGTCTTCTTCTTCTTCTTCTCTCATCTTCAGACCATTCTCCAGAACCCTATCCCTATCCCTATCCCTAGGTTTATTTTCCAGCCATCACTCTCCTCGAAGACCCCCGTCATTTCTCACTAGAGCTATTTCCGCTTTCGCTGTTCAAGCTACTCCCATCTTTGCACCCGATGACAATGGTTGTCTCTCTTTCTCACCGATTCCATTTTCCATTTCTATTTTAATTATTAATTGGGTCTATGTGTTTCTGCGGTGAAGCATCAATGGAAGGCTGCAATAGACTTCAAGTGGATAAGAGACAACAAGGTCGCTGTAGCTGCCAACATAAGGAATAGGAACGCCAATGCCGATCTGGAGCTCACGCTTCAGCTCTACCAGAAAGTTACCAATCTTCAGAAGGTTAAGGTTCTACTGTCTTAATATATTGTTTGTTTGTGAGGCTTATGTGCGACATCTGGTTTTAAATGAATTACTTTCTTCTTTACACTGAGCTTAGAAAAGTAATATTTCTTGTTTTGCCAAATATTGACCCCAGATTTCCAATTTCTTGCTCTTGTGAAGTAATTTTTACATCTTACGTTTCAAAGTTTTTCAAGTAAGTCAATCTATTTTCTACGAGTTAAGGGACAGCGGTGAGTTCCTGGATTCAGAGCTGGGTTTAGCACTATTGGGCAAGTAGTGTTACCGTTTCTGTTGAACTTGGTGTATTTCTTGTTTTTTTTACTAGTTCAACTACTGTTGGTTTCGAGCTGGGTTTGTCAATTTGTGATCTAAAGAGCTTGGAGCTGGGAATTAGGGATTTGGGTGCTTGAATTATTACTGTTGGGTTTGAATTTCTGGTTTTGGGGTTTATTTGGTATGTGGGTTGTTTTTAAGTGGAACCATGGATGCGTTAGAGTGCTGTTTCTTGACTTTTGGGGGCGAACTGAGGCTGATTAAGTGAAGTATTTAGGTTTTTATTTGGGGGTTTTGAGCTACGATTTGTGACAAGGTTTCACTTTTTGTAATCTATGCTGTTTTTGTACATGTCTTAATCTTTTGTTAAGGTTTCTCCTTGGTTAAAACCTTGTCAAAAGAATTAGCAAAAAATTTTGATTTATATAATGATTAGTTTTAAATTCTGCAGGTGTGATTCAGCTGTCTTATCTGGTGTCACATTAATGTTATTCGCTTGCATTGTGTGGTTAAAATTGGTTTCTTATGCACATACAAGCTACGATATGCGAGCACTTTATTAACTCTTTACTAATAGTATGAATATTTTGTTATTGACTATGAATGTTTGATTTGCTAGCATGCTGCATATTCTGTTCTGGATGCCTCTACTTTATTCTTTGGAGTTTATGATGGACATGGAGGTAAGAATCGAGAGGTTCAGCTACTCTTATAGTGGGGTGGATGGTTATTCTTTATCTAGTTTTCCCGGAGTTTTCTTTTCAAAATTGATTTGAAATGCGATAAGCCTGCCCATGTAAACAAAATGAATTTTAGCCTTTCACCTAATAAAAGGCTAAAATTCATTTTTTCTACATGGGCAGGCTTATCGCATTTCAAATCAATTTTGAAAAGAAACTCCAGGTAAACTAGATAAAGAATCGTTGATGCAGCCACCACCATCCACGACCTCATCGTCCTTCTCTGTCATCTATGACCTCATTGTCCTTCATCACCCTCCATGACCTCGTCGTCCGCTCCATCACCATCAAGGTCGAGGATTCTGAAGTTGGGCCCTAGATTGCAAATTGAGCCTTATTGTTCGAGAACTTTGCCCTCGAGGATGACGCTGTAGCAAGCCATAGCCGCCCATGTAGCCATGGTCTCTCAGTACTGTCGAAGCTCACATCACCATCAAGGTGGATACATGATATATTTAGGTCGATCTAGGCAGCGCTGTGGGTGTCGATGGAGTCCGACTGGGCGGTGGTGATCGTGATGACCTCAGTGGCTGTGATTGTCGGCTTTGTGATGTTTTTGTGGTAGAGATCGAGGGAGCAAGGGAAGGATAATGTATTTGAATTTGAATTTGAATTTGTATACTGTATTTGTATTTAAATTTGAATTTGTATAATATATTTGTATTTGAATTTGAATTTGTATAATATATTTGTATTTTTATTTAAATTTGAATTTGAATTTGAATTTTGAATAATTTATGAATTTTTTAGCAATTATGTTTTAATGTTACGTATACGAAAATGTAATTACATATTTTTATAGGAATTAATAATTGGAAAAAAATAATTTAAAATTATTAGTGACAATTTCCAATTTAAGTCTTAGTGAAGGTTTCAAAACCATCACTAATAATTGTCTTTTTTTTTTTAAGAGTTTTAGTGAAAGTTTTCAAACTGTCACTAATAATATAGTATTAGTGATGGTTTGAAAACCGTCACTAATAATTGCCTGTGAGCAATAGTGACGAATTTCAAACCGTCACTAATAGTACATCATTAGTGATGAATTTACAACAGTTACTAATACTAAGGCTTTAGTGACGATTTTTTATCGAACCGGTGTAGAATTTATAGTGACGGACTTAGGGTTTTTAGTACTTCTCCAAGTACCAAGTCTCCAGCTTCAAACTATCATGGTCATCACTGTTAGCCTAATAAAGGCTTTCACCTCTTGTTTTGATGGTAACAAAAGAAGGAAAGGTTTAATATCATTGTGTGTTCAAGTAATGATGTTTTTAGAAAACATAAAAAACCAAAACCAACAAAATTTCGAAAGATCACCAACAAGCTCAAAGGCGTATGATGTGTCATGAAGTGATAAAAAAGGGAAGCTCAAGGACAGCTGAAGATGGAGTGAACTCAAAGCTCAAAGATAACCATGAAGTTTTCAAAGAACAAGAAGTGCTTATATTTTTAGGAAATCTTCATGTAAATACTTCAAAGGTAAAAATGTCATTGTAAATGAAATGAAGCTCATTAGGGGATATAAATGGACTTAGAGACTTTATTTTAAAACCCCAAAAAATATTTTTCAAAAGTAAGAAAACAAGGAAGCCAAATATCTTTAAAAAAGAGAGAAGAAAACTGATTCTTTACTGTTCAGGTGACTGAGGTTCTATCCTTAGGCGACCGAAGATTTTGCTGAATCAATTTCAAACAAGCAATGTGTCTTCAAGCGTCTGACCTTGTATCTTCAGGCTCCTGAACCCACTTCAGGCGACTGAGGTTGCACTTCAGGCAACCGAAGTACAGCAACGAGCAGATTTTTCAAAGTTCTTAATTTCAAATTTAATTAACTTGTGCCCTAATCTTTTTAAAAACTTGAGGGGTACTCCAAGTAAACTTGGGCAGCACGAATGTGAATGTTTTTAAAGCCTATATATACATGGTTTATGAAAATCAAACCTACCAACTGATTAGCCTCAGTTAACGCATTTCTAGTCAATAATTCGTTATTCACACACAACATGTAGTAACTCGGACAATTATGAGAATTGAATAATAAAGAAATAAGAGGGAAAAGGAAATTTTAAAGGGGACGCAGATACACGCTGTCGGGAGTTAGAGTTTGATGTGGGAGATCGGGTATTCTTGAGGGTAGCTCCACCGAGAGGAGTTATGATGTTTGGGAAAAGGGGTAAGTTGAGCCCTAGGTACATTGGCTCATTCAAGATACTTGAGAGAGGAAGGTAAGTTGCCTACAAGCTAGCTTTACCACCAGCTCAATTTAGAATACATGACGTATTTCATGTTTCCATGCTGAGGAAATATGTCCCATACTCATCCCACGTGATCAGTTATGCAGAGATAGAGCCTAGAAATTCACTGGCATATGAGGAAGTACCAGTGCAGATCTTAGATAGGAAGGAATAGGAATTGTGCACCAAGAAAATTCAGTTAGTGAAAGTTTTATGGAGAAATCATGTCATAGAAGAAGTTTCGTGGGAGCTTGATGAGGAGATCAGAAAGAAATACCCACGCCTATTTAATGGAGTACAGTATTAGTCAACATTAATAAGATAAAATTAATTTTTATTTATTCAATGCAAAGTAGTGTTTTGATTTTTGGAGAGTTTTCTTCTATGAGTATATTTGTAATCTCCCATAACTGCTTATGTAACCACGGTATTCCTTCGCCATAAGTGAAGGTAATTAATAAAATAAGTAGCCCATTTTCCTTAGTGGATGATGTTCAATACAGATAACAAATTTCGAAGGCAAAATTTTATAAGGAGGGAAGAATGTAGTAACCCGGACAATTATGAGAATTAAATAATAAAGAAATGAAAGGAAAAAATAAATTTTAAAGGGGACGTAGCAGGGCCTCGTCGACGAACGCAGAGTCTTCTTGGGCTAGTCAACGTGGATGCATGTATCATCGGCGAGAGTTTATCAAGGGGCTATTTTCGGGGCCTGAAACTTGCCGATGAGGGTTAGGTGTTTGTCGACGAACTCCCTTCTTGGAATCATCGATGAGGTGACGTAGTTCATCGATGAGGACACGTGGACAACACTCTATATATAGCCCCAAAACCAATTTTCAGCGAAAACATTCATTTTATCAATTTGCTTTCTCTCTCTAACTCGATTTCTCTCACTTCTCTCTAGGATTTCGGCTTCATTCTTTGTCAATTCGATGATCAGAAGGCGCCACGCTAGTCCTGGGAAGATTCTCTTCAAGTCTGCTGGAGTAGATTGTTGGTTAAGCCAACTTGGGCACCATCCCAAAATTAGGGTAAGAAAGTTATTTGAGTATTTTAAGTATTACTAGGTTTATTTAAGCTTAGATTTGGTATTGTATGAGAATATACTGGTGTTTTGTGAAGTAAAATTAGGGTGTTATATTTTCAGGGTTAGGGTGTTTTTGGGACCCTGTAGGCATGGGTTGAGGACCCCGGTATATCTATCTATCTATATATATATATATATATATATATATATATATATATATTTTCAGGAGCTCAGGTATATTAAAGTTTAAGAAATTGTGAATAGGCAAGTTCAGGAAATATGAGTGGATAATTTTCTAGGAAATTCAGTGATTCACTGAGAAATTTGTATAAATGTATTATTGCAGGATTTAAAGATTGGTGTGACGCCCCGAACCCGCCAAATGGGGCCGGGTGCCACGTGTTCCAATCACCTGTATCTGATACCATAATTAACATGCACGCAGCGTAATATAAATAAATAACCTCAAATAAATACCATAGTTCTATATAACAACCCAAAAACGAACACTACAACATCCAGATATCCGTATCCACAACCAGTATTTAAAACATAACCCAGTACAAATATATCTGTATATATATACCAGTATCTCACAATACCCCAAAAAGAAACCAAAATAAATAATCACAGCCTAGGCCTTCAAACCCAATCTCCAGAAGAACCTGAAAAGTTGTTAATCCACTAGGGTGAGACACTTCTCAGTAAGGGTGGAATAAATTATAACAGTGTGTGACAAATGAGTTTTAATATTTATATATCAAAATAAACTGCTTCTCATATAATATCAATAGCAACTAAGAAAACGTATCATTAATAAAATCACTGACATCTAATATTATACACACATCCAATATGCACAAGTACATAATTTTTATGCAGGTAAAAGTCCCCGAGGATAGGGAAGATTACCTGCCCATACAAGTAACTTCCCTCTGCTATGGTACTAAAAACTACCTACTAGAGCACTTACCTTACTCAGTAAGCCCTCAAGTGGAGAATTACCTCGCCGTCAGTATATACATCTTTATTATTTTAAAGGCGAGGAGGTTTCTGAGGATCGGGATGTCTACCTACCCATGCAAGTAGCATCCCTTTACACTGATACCAAGAAACTACTTAGTAAAGCACTCGCCTTTTTCAGAAAGCCCCCTGTGATATGTTTACCTCGCCGCGTGCACACATATGCATTCACTATATGCTATACCAATATTATTATGTTTTAATTAAATTCACATGCGCACAACACACCCACACAGGAATCATGCATCTCACACTTCGTCTTCCAATGTCTTCAGTACGTGGCCCACACAAAGCAACTGCGTACATGTCAGTATGCGGCCCACACAGGCACCTATGTACTTCTTATCTACATGTGGCCCATACAGGCGCCACTACCCACACAGGGTACAAAATATGGCCTACACAGGCGCCATCATCCACACAGGAAACATAACATGACCCACACAGGCGCCATTATCCACATAAGATATAACGTGGCCCACACAGGCACCACTCTAGCTTCCGCGACATGTGGCCCACACAAGCACCACTATTCACCAGTATCCAATCCCCATGACCTACCCGTCGTACATTAGTAGAACAAGCTCCTCGACCTGCCAATGTCCTACCCCATATAAATGGCAA